>NW_010972590.1:2377423-2379189 GCF_000737465.1 Haliaeetus leucocephalus
TTGTGCTTCCAGAACCTTTGGGAAATGGGTCAGTGGGCTTGGGGATGATTTGGGGAGTAAATTCTCCCTCCCTGCAGGTATGACCGTTCTTTGACCTTTGGCCAAACACGGTGAGCTGCCCAGCTCAGCATGTCAGAAGAGGGAACTGCGCACCCTCTGGCACACCCTGCTGCTGACTGACTTCTCACCTGCCTGGGTTCCTTGCTATGCAGGGTCCCTTGTTATGCAGAGTGCACCATTAAGCAGAACTTGCCCCACCACAATGTTTGAGACATTAACTCCTTCAGTCTCTGACATGGTCGACCCACTTCTCAAGCCTGTCAAGGTCCCTCTGGATGGTATTCCTTCTCTCTAGTGTGTCAACTGCACCTCAGCTTGGTGTCATCCATAAACTTGTTGAGGATGCAGATAATCTCACCATGTCATATTGAACAGTACTGATCCCAGTACGGAACCCTGAGGGACACTACTTGTTACTGATCTTCATTTGGACTCTAAGCCACTGACTGCAACTCTGGGTGTGGATATCCAGCCAATTCCTTATCCACCTAGGATTCCATCCATCAAACCCATATCTTTCCAATTTAGTGACAAGAATGTGTGTGGGACCATGCTAAAGGCCTTACAGAAGTCCAGATAAATGACATTAGTAGCTGTTCCCTTATCCACCAACTCAGTCACCCCATCATAGAGGGCCAACAGATTAGGCAGGCACAATTTTCCTTTGGTGAATGCATGTTGGCTGTTTCTAAACACCTACCTGTCTTCCATTTGTCTTGACATGCTTCCAGGAGGATCTGTTCCATGATCTTACTGGGGATGGAGGTACTGCTGACTGATCAGTAGTTCCCAAGGTCCTCCTTTTCACCCTTTTTAAAAATGAATGTGTTTCCCTTTTTCCAGTCACTGGGAATTTGGCTGACCACCATGACTTTTCAAATACAATTGAATGTTCCTCTTCAGTTAAATTTTCTAAATTTCTGATGCTCCTCCAATATGTCAGCATTGAAATTCTGAGGGTAACTCTGTACTGGGTCTTCACAGACAGGGAACATGTGAGTGTAACTGGAATATACAGTACTCCTGATGCCCAAGGTTACTCCTATGGCAGTAGGTAACTGTGTAAGTGTTCTACACCATAAGCCTGTTCCTCATCTACCTGCAAGGCAGTGGCATACTTGTAGGAATAGGTGGATTGTGCAACTCTTTTTGCCATTTTTTGTTGAAGTGTGGGTAGACATAGCCAACCAAACTAAGATGAGCAACATATTTTTCAAAATATGACTTAAAAGATTCAGAAAAAGATTTACCCTATCTTTTTTGTTGCCTGAGGTAAGTGAGCAGTCATCTGAATCACACCTTTCTTCTATTTTCTAATTTGGATGACCCACTAGCAAATGAAGAGGTAAAGAACAGATTTGTTGGTGCACACTCATCTCTATTTTCTTGCAAATAGAACTCCAGCAATGCCAATAGAGGCTAAAAAAATATTTTAAAAGAAGGTCAGATAAGTTTAAGTTTCTCTAAATTCAAAATATGTTGTGAATGCTACTTTTCCATTTTTTTCAGCATATTCTTGTCCTTAATAGGCCCCTTTGGAATAACTTAGATCTCCAGGTTAAAAGTTTCATGGAAATATATGATTTTAGCTTAATTTTTCTGGAACTTCAGTTCAAGGTTCAGTTAGACTCTTGAGGGAAGACTGGCTATTTCAGTTCACCCAGATGGGATTGCTTTAGTGTCATGTTTTATGTTGCAAATAATTT
>NW_010972591.1:0-7458 GCF_000737465.1 Haliaeetus leucocephalus
CAGCAAAAGGACAAAAGCTGACAATCACAGTTTGCAGCAAGAGAATTTCTGACTAGATATAAGGATTATTCTTTTTTTAAATTTTTTTTTTAATTTTTTTTTTTTTTTTTACCATAAGGGTACTTAAACACTGCACAGGGATCCAGAGAGTTGTGGAATCTTCAACCTTGGAGATATTCAAGCTTAACAGGACATGGCCCTGAACAACCTGCTCTAGCTGACCCTGCTTTAAGCAGGGGGTTGTGCTAGATGGCCTCCAGAGATCCCTTCCAACCAAAATCATTCTGCAATTCTATGAATATTTTTTGATAAACCCTAAGAAACACTTTGAAAGGAACATTCATTAGGGTGGAACAGTTGGAGAATTACATATATGTGCTTACCTTATAACAATTAGGACATTCATGTGCAAAATAAATAAAATTCAGAGCATATTTTAATATTTGTTGTACTGATAGTGTTAATACTTGAGACTACAGAGACTCACAGTGTGATTACTGGAAATCTGATGATTTATCTGGGTTTGTATGAACAATATAAACCCCACAAATACTACACAGAGCATTTCAGGGTAGGCAGATTCTTTAAAGGGAAGCTGTCATTCCTTAAATACATGCAATACAGAGACACTCTATTCAGTATTTGAAAAAACAGAGTATGGCAAAAATGGACAGGAATGAAAGTATTAGCTTTTCTTCACTTCTCTCAGATATGACCATTTATGCGTGCATCACACACTGTACATCTGCGTGATATGCTACTTCACATCCAGTCTTTCACTGATGAGGTAAAATATGCTGGTGCAAGCTCTTTCAGAAAAACAGTTTCTCAGTTCCCTGTCTTAATAATATCGCATTGACACAGCTCAAGTATGCAACACTGCAAATCCAGTTGGATGAACGGCTTGTGTGTCAGGCTAAAGTGTCTTCAAATTATACTAGTTTATCTAATGAAACAATTTCTTCTGCCTGGAAACCATGTTTTGTTTGTGGTGGACCATCACAATGCTGCCACAGCTCTTTTGTCAAGGTGTGAAGGAAAAGTGATAATGCCAGTAAGGTGTAAAAACATTTGAAAGACTGTCCCAACTCTTCTGCTAGGTTGGGAGTGGAGACAGGGGTCTCATCTGCCTGTTTCTGGCAGGACCTGACTAGTATCTTCTCAGCCCTAGTCTGTATGTAAGTGGTAAGATTTAAAGGTAAATCACACAATGCAAAGTTTGGCATTCACACACATGCAGGGTGGCTCAGCTGTGGATTCTGGCCTTTGCCACGGTGAGTTTAGTCTAGATCATTATGACAATATCACATCACAAACAAGCAAGTAATCTGAAATGAATACTACAGAAACAATGTGGTCTTAGTTAAGAAAGATCTCAGAATGGCAATTTTTGCAATTAAATCTACACTGATTGTATTTTTCCTGTAATATCAAGGCTGAGTGCAGTGTCACAGGGTATTTTGATTAAAAAAATGTGATCAATGTAGTAAACAGACTACTTCATTAGTGATTTTCTGTTAAAGACTAAAATTCCTAATCTGGTTATATCAAAAATGAGGTGGGACCACAGCTAAAATGTGCTTCCCCAGGAAGAACCCAATCCTGACAAAATGGATCTACATCAGAGCTGCTCTTATCACCCCAGCCCCTTACCCAGTATACCTCTGCCTTTGCACTGGAAGTGGAGGTCCTCCCCTTGACAGGAATCTCTGATTCAGAGAGCTGAGTCAATAACACATTGATCTTATTTAAGAAGAAAGAAGGTAAGAGAAGGGGCAGGATCATGCAGCCAGAGGTGGAAGGCTCAACGTAGTTGTTCATCCAAGGAAAGGAAAGCCAGTTAGTCTCCTGGAGGGTAAGACTCCCAACACCCCATACCAGAGTGGGGCAGGGATCTCATGCTGAAGGCATGAACTGAATGGTGGACACAACACACACCGGATTATCAGATCCCAGGCCTATAGTGCAGGCCAGAATAGCCATTCTGTGTGCTTTGCCCAGTCTGACAGAAATGCAGTCAAGTGCACCCATGTGATCCACACCAAATTCGTATTGCCAGGAGTTTCTCCCTGGAAAACAAAATGCAAACTCTTCCCAAATTTTGGGAATATTCATTGGGCTATAATTGCTAATTAATGTGGAAAGCTTTCAGATAGGGTTGTACCCCAGTCTGTATAGAGGAAACTCTAGGAAATTTGCTGGGTCTTTTCAAATATTATTTTCATAGTCACCAGAGTGATCAACTACAAAAAAATCAAAACTGTTCTGTTTAGTCCAAAGAGCAGAAGATGCTTATTGAAGAGGTCTTATTGTAGGCTGCGGCTGCACAGCCAGAGGTGTTAAATGCTATTCCATGAAACCACCGGGAGAATACAATTCTCTTAAGAGAAAGAAATCTGTCAGAGGGTTGAAGAACAGTTTCCTTCATTTCAGAGACAGACAGTTCTGGAAAAAAAAAATCATGCTATCAGCATGTGCTAAGCAGATTTAAATTTTGGTGGTCCTTGGGCTTTATTATGTCTGCCTTTCTGAGACATAGCTTGTGGTTTGAAGCTGTAATCTCCAGTTTTCCCATTAGCTCTTTCAATATCATTTATTTTGGTGTCAGTGCTGGAAGGCTAAAGATTTGAGGCAGCTGTGTTTGGACTGGGTGCAAAGCCAGCGTCCTTCGAGATTTTACTAGTTATTACTGAAATTAGCACCCACTTCAGTTTATTTAGGCCGCAGGGGCACTACGTTTGCAAATAAACCCCAATTTTTTTGCTTGGGTGCAGTTCCAAGCAAGGGGTCACATCTCATACGAACAAGAAGCAAGGATGGTGTGCAAGACCAGAATTACTGATGCATAAAGACTCATATCACCTCATATTGATTGGCCCCAGAATGCCACCCTCTGTCTTACCATTTCCATTGGCTCTGATGATTTTCAATGACCATTAAGTACCTAAATTCCATTCTTGATCTTTTCTCATAAATAAAACTCTCCACATATTGAAATTCACACCCCTCCTTGTTCAGTTGCTTTTGCTTAGTTAATACCTTTTTTGACATTGCGATGTGGAAATGCATTCTGCTTATTTCCTTCTTGGTAGAGACAGCAGACCCACCCCTGCATTGCAGGATATGTTGGTGCAGCCATAAAGTGTGTTTTTGCACTGAGTAGCTTACCGTGATGTTTCTCACATTAATTTTTTTTATGGCTAATTTTAAAGACTATTGGAATATTTTAATTTTAAAATTGTGATTTCCTTCATGTACAAATCCTTTTTTTTCTGTAGATACAGGATGGGAAGGAATCTTTCAGCTATCAGGGCTAATGCCCTGCTGCCAGGTAGTTATTTTCTTGTTTCTGCTACTCCAATGGAAAATCTTTTCCAGGCCCTGATGGTCCTAATAGACAGCTGTATTGCAAATATTAGTAAGGAACTGCCTTCTCATTTTCAGCTTAAACCTAATAATATTTCATATATACATGTTTGTTCTTGTGCTAACATTGTCTTTTATTTAAAGAAGTTTCTTTCTTTCTCTAGGGTTTGCTCTTGGTGCATTTTTGACAGTGGTCCTATCCCATCTCAGTGTCCTTTGCTAGACTAACAAGCCAAGCTCCCATAGTCTCCTATAAATCCTTTTGCATCTTTCTGCACATTTTTCACATTTTTCTTGAATATAAGTAACCAGCACATACACCATATTTCAGAAAAAGTCTCCCCAGGATTCTGTCTTTATTCCAGCTGATGCATCCTAGGACTACATTTGCCCTTTGTGCAGCTGTTAGGCCTTTTCAGCTGATGGCCATCCTGAAAAGAGCAAGTATTTCTTTGCCTTAGTTCCTGATAATTTCCAAGTGATGACCTTATGCTACAAATCTTTGTTACTAGTTTCCTGATAAATGACATTGAGTTCCGTAGTAATAAGTTTAATCTCAGTCCTATCATTCAAGTTCCCAAGGCTGCACAGTTCTTCCAAATAGTTTTCAAATATTTTTAACTGGCTTCTAACTAGGAAAAATAAGAAGAAAATAATGAAGCAGCAGAGAAAAACTACCTTACATACTGTTTTATTTTCCAGTTGCTTATCTTATTTTCACTCATTAGTTTGACGTTTGCTTCCTTCCTTTATTTTTCTAAGAGAAAAGTGGTTATGTTGGAGAGGTGGTGTAAGATCATGAAAAACTGGAAATGTGAAAATGTGCAGTTGTTGAATTAAAAAATAAATAACATTTTATATCATAATAAAATAGGGGCTTTTATTAAAGAAAATCTATTTGAAAAATCCTTACTTTGATACTTTCCCAGAAAAAGCTTAATCAAGGAAAAATCACTCTATTATTCTAATGTATTACATTAAACAAAATAAATTTTTTTAGAGACAGTAATTCTTGTATCTAGCATGGATAAAGAAGTACGGAAAAAAACCCAAAACCCACTGTGGAGGAAATCATAATCTGAACATGAAGGACCTCTAGTGGCATAAATACTTCCAATAAAAACTCTATGCTCATCATTTTACAAGGAATCACTTCTGCAGTTTCAGATTTTAAGTTCAATTTGTGTGATATTTTTTGTCTTTCCTTTTGTCGATAAGGTAAATGCAGAAAATATAATTTCATCATAGCAACATACAGTAGGGTGTCTAGGTGTACAATGGCATTGCACTTTAAGTTCCCTGAAACTTAAAGCAGATGCTCTCAACATACAAATTATGTTCTGTGTTTTTACTTGTTATCATTGTTATCTACTTTTATCACCTACTCAAATGTATGATTTTCTTAGCAGAGGAACAGTCTGATAGGACACACTGAAATAAAACTGTTTCACAAGAAGGAGTTGAAAGCAGATGAGGATATGAGAGCTATGTCTGTGTCTTGTTTGTTATGGCTGTGCTAATTCTTTTATTTGTTCTCAGCTTAAAAGTAATCTTTTGTGAAAAGCAGCAAAAAAAGTTATGCCATTACTTTTGGGTTATCCTTCGACCATTCTAGAAGATAACCAACTGTAAGAATTATTTAGATTCTTAGTCCCTTTCAATCACACTTGAAAATAGTTGGCTATTTTAGATACAAATTTTGAATAGAAAGAATTAATTTTTAAAGAATTCTACAAATGTATTGCTAATAGTTCTTTGTCAACAGTTTTTCTAATTCAAAAAAGAGGTATATGCCTTCTAGTCTATAGGTCCATTAAGCATCCAAATACATCCTGCATGCAGATAAACTATAGCCACTCCCAGGGATTTCACTCACCCTGGAAAAGACACAGGAAACCATGTTACAGCGGAACTAGTTACTTTTGTAGAGCCCCAGGAACAGAGTTTCTATATCTGAAAGAGGATGCACAGCCTTAGATGCACACACTCCCAAGTTTCCACCGGTGAGACAGCGCGGGGGAGCGATAATACCAATTCTGGGCTGAATGGAGGGCATCTCTGGGGCCAGGCAGCCTGGCTGGCACACACTCCAGGCAGCTGTATCACTTTGCTGCAGCAGGAGGCAAACTCAGGCTGACAAAAATCCAGAAACTCACAGCCACGGTCACACTTGAGGTGAACCCTGAATCGTAGTAAAAGCAGGAGACTGGAGCAGGAGTAGCTGAAGACAAAGTCACGTTTAGACGTCTCAGGTATCTCTGCATTGATGGCCATGTCATCCACAAGCCATAAAAATTTCCTGAGATGGCAAAGTTTATCATACTCTGAAATGAACTTATTCCTCAAAGTCTATCAAAGGGCACTTTTAAAAATTGTTGTTGCTGTTGTTTGTTTGTTTTTTAAACCTTCATTTTTAGTATTTGTTTTTTGTTAAAGAAATTAAATTAAAAAGAGATCCCTGCCTGTTTAAACTCTTACTGCTTTGTTTCATATTTTCACAGTACACAGATACCCCTCTGGGATGGCAATCCTTCTGCAGCTGAGCAGCTCCGGTGTAAAGCCCCAGCCTTGCAGTGGCTTTCTGGTGTGAGGCTGCTGCAGCCTATCTGTAGCAAGGAATTCCAAGAGCTGAGGTTAAATGGAGAGAAAAAGCACCAAGGACATGTTTCTCCATCTTTGGGGAGTCTGCAGCAGATTGCAGACACAGGATGAATAAAATTAAAGGCGAAGATAATAGTTGTGGAGCTTAGGTATGAGGAAATACATGGGGTATCCATAAACTATTCTGTTATAGAAGTGAAGGAAAAATACATAAAATCTCAATATACTATAGAAATGGCTATGTATATTATAAATATAGAAATATATGTTTGAATGCTCTTTTAAGACATATAATTACACAGCTTTTCTCTCACATTGACCTACAGCTTTAATATTACACGATCACAGAGTCAAAGAGGGGATTTGGGGACCAGTCCTCTCTCACATAGCCAATACCTTACTGGTTTAGGGCCAGGCCTTTGGGAAGTGGGAGACTGAAATTCACCTTGCCGCTGAAATGGGACTGGCAAGAACATGAAGTTATAAAAATGACCTGAAAATGGCAGAGTAATGCCTCTCTTACACTCCTAAATCAAATCCTATGAGGATGAATTTGGGTGATTGCAAAGGGAGCTAAAACACAGCTTGAATAAGAGAACTGTGACAGAGAAAAACATGTCTGAAAAAAATGTTGTGGTGTTGGGGGAGAAAGATTAAACCATGGTGCTCTGGGGTAAACAGGCAAGGGCAGAGAGAAGCAGTGTCTTGTGGCAGAAAGGATGCCAGCATAGCCAGGATAGTGACAAATATATGCACCAACGAGGGCAGGAGATCGCTATTCCTGGAGGCAACTGTGACAGATAACAGAGCACCAATAAAAGTGAGAGTCATTAAAAAAAAAAAACACCAGGGTATGCAAAATGCCACCAGGTTCTCCAGGTGAGTTGGGCTGAGATATGGGTGAAGACAAACAGGATGAGGTAAATCCTTAGGCATGGGAGCAAAAAGGTGGGAGCTGAAGCCTTAGAAATAGAGGAGCTCAAGGCTGCACACAAAGCAGGGAGAAACTAAAATTTAAGGGTTTAGAGTAACTTTGATTCACGTAACTGCAAGAAAGATGAGACCTGCACTGCCTGCGCACGGGGCCAGCTGCAGTCAGGCCTCCACGTGTCTTGGGGGTCGAAGTCTCTGGCCGGGGCTGGGGCCAAAGTGGCCTTGCAGGGACCCGCACCCGGGCACTAGGCTGGGGCTGCTGCCGGGAAGCCCCGCAGGTTGCCTCAGCTGGAGAGCAGGAACACGAACCTCGCGTTGAGCGCTCCTGGAGCAGCCCTTGGCTGCTCTTCCGCTCCGACCTACACCCAGCGGGTGCAAGGGAACCTGCGGAGCGGAGCTGCGGCTCGCTAAGCGGAAGGAACGCGAGAGGCATCCCAAGGCGGGCGGCGGGCCCCCGCCCCCCGCCCCAGGACGAGCCGTGCCCCTCCTGGGGGCGGCCTCTCGGCGGGCACAAAGCTCGGCCCGGCCCCTCCGCCGCCCGTGGAGGCCTGTTCTTCC
>NW_010972591.1:7527-153601 GCF_000737465.1 Haliaeetus leucocephalus
GGGAGGTAGGGAAGGAAGGGGGAAACAGTCTTTGTGTCCTCGGCCGATAAGGCGGCGAGGATGCGGTGGCTTATCTGTGCCGCCGGGAGAAGCTGGGTGATGCTCTGCCCGGAGCCAGCGCCGCCGTGGGGCACCGGCCGCGGAGGACGCCCGGGTGCGGGCACGGGGTCGCCGCTGGGAGCGGGGCGTGGGGCTGAGCACGGCTTTGGACCTTCGGGCGAGCCTTTACAGGCCGTCGCCCTGGCAGGGGTGAGGCCGGCGGGGTGCGGGCGGCAGGCGGCGGAGTTTTGGCTTCCGCTGGTGGAGGGCTGCGGGGAGAGGGTGTTCTGATAGCCGGGCTGCTGTGGAAGCACAGCCGGGCTGCAGCCCGTAACTGCTGTTGTGCGAGAATGTGAAGTCACTCCAGCTAAGTGTAGAATTAGCGAGTGAAGTATTTGATTTTGTTAAACTGAGAGCGTGATCTCACATATGCACACACTTGATTTTTTTAGTAATTCTGGCTTAATACTTTCCTGTTTTCCTATTTTTTCCTCTATTTTTATCTATTTCCTATCTTTCTGTACTTCTGTCTGTTCTGTACTCTTTTATCAACATTGTCGTGAGGAACAGGTCATGGGGGGCAGAGAAGATAACAGAACAAAATAGCTGAGATGAGGTGTGGAGTCCAGAATGACCAATATCCCCTTTCCCTCCTTCCTTGAATCAGCTTAGGACAGAGACCCGTTGAAGTATATAACTTAAAATGCGAGCACTGGTTAAGCATGGAAAACTTGAGGAAAAAAAATTCTGCCAAGTTGTGCAGGCATCGCATGCGTCCCAAAGCTGGTACTTGCGAAGCACTGCCTTTTGTGAGAGCAGAACTACCTCCTTTGACTTCCAGCCTGCAAGAGCTACTGTTCATTCACAGCTTTGGTTTCCATCTGAGGGAAAAAAAAAAAATCCCTGTTTAAAAGGCTTTTTGGGGGCTCCAGGTTTGGTCTCTAATAACTATTGCATCAGATATCCTTGGCTGACAAACAGGAGGTGCTGGCTGTCCTGCCAGCCTCGCTCTCGTAAGCCGGAGTCTGGTGACTGGACTGTGTGGAGGTGTGTGCTGGCCAAGCAGAGTCTTATTCCAGAGGCCAAAGCCTGCTTTTCTCTTGGATATAAGTTTTTATCTTTTCATTCCTCCTGCCTGTCAGGAATGCCCAAAAAGACAAGATGGGAACTTGTTGAACTGTTCAGTAGCCTCACCTGTGCTAGTAGTTTTGCCAAAATGTTGCCAGAGGGCTATACTAAATGAATCTGTTGGTGGTACTTGAAAGAAAATAAAGAGCTCTCACTGACTTTAGCAAAGTGTTGTCTGAGATACTGAATTGATGGGGGTTTTTTTTCCTTCTTTTTTTTTTTTTTTCCCCAGGTGGCTAGAGGCTCAGCCACTTCAGTTTTGTTAGAGGCCTTTCTGAATCATTGGAAGGTTTAATACTTGTATGTAATAAGCTAGATTTTTTTTTTTTTTTGGGGGGGGTGAAAGCAGTAGAAGGTATGCTTTCTGATTCTTGAAACAAAACAAGTCTTTTCTGTTTCTTACCTTTTACAAATTAGATTGAACTCAGTTTCAAAGCAGAAGATTGAAACACTAACTTCTAAAAATGTTAGTTCTTAAAAATATTGGTTTCCTGTCCTGAGCTATCTGCTAATCATGTTGGAATATGGCTTCAGTCTGAAGCTGCATTTTCCTTTAACTACTTGCATGAAAATGTGAGATTATTCAAATGAAATGGTCTCTTCTTCCCCCCATCCCCCATTCAGGAAGGATTAATTGTTAAAGCTGAAGTGCAAGTAAATTCTTTGTGAAGAGTGTTGCCAGGCTTTGCCTGTTAGTGTTTAACTGGTGGCACAAATTTAATTTTTGAAAAGCTATATTTATTTTCATTTTTAAAATCACATTAAAATTATAGGGTTTATTAAACTAATAGCCAATAAAATTGTTAACTGTGGGCTTATTAGACTTTCTTTGACTTCCTCAGATAGAGACTCTGATTGTATTTTAATATCTAGGAGTATTTTTCTTTGGCTCCATGCGAAATGCAGAAGAAAGCCAGCCTGACTTTCTCATGTTGTCAAGAGCCGCACGTTGTTCAGCATTAGCTTTAGACCAATTTGTGGCAAACTTTCATGTTCTAAAAAATCCCCAAATGACTCCTAGTTTTGCTCATAGCCAGAGATAAAGCTAGCTAAGATATGGCGGCTGAAGGGTGAGGAGGAGTAATTTCTTGGCAGCCAACCAC
Organism: Haliaeetus leucocephalus; assembly: GCF_000737465.1. Classification (NCBI taxonomy): domain Eukaryota; kingdom Metazoa; phylum Chordata; class Aves; order Accipitriformes; family Accipitridae; genus Haliaeetus; species Haliaeetus leucocephalus. Next base: position 9,798 of record NW_010972591.1, read on the forward strand.
CAAGCAGTAAAAAACAACAAAAAAACCCCCAAACTGTAGAACTAAAAGGCCATTTCAGACCAGTTACCTTATGTCATCTGAGAGTCCAAAGTGATTTACTCCTTACCAATGCATTAAAAAAAAAAAAAAGCAGACAGAATCAAGTTCTGGCACAGAAAAGTTAATATATTTCAAAAAATGATGATAAATTATTAATAAGGAAATTATTGTCATCAATACTCCTGTCAATACCAGAATGAAAGGAAACTTATGTCTTCGAAGTATTTTTCTTATAAGAAATTGTCTTGCAAAATGAAACCAATAGGATTTAAAGTTTGCTCTCAAGTTTTACAGAGGGTCAAACACTCTTTTTAAAATTTGCTGTGGGACTTTAGTGGGCACTGAAATAATAAGGCTCCTGAGCCCATATTTAATGAGGGTCATCTTACTTTGTTCAAACTGCTGTCTTGCTGCCTTGATCCCAGTGCAGGAACACAGCGTCACCTTCGCAATTTGAAGAAATTCATTTTGACACCTTGGCAAATGGTGTGAGGGGAAACCATTGCTGCTTCCTGCTGAGGCTCTCACCTGGTGTTGGGGGGTGGTGTGTGTGTGTGTCAAGGCAAAAGGGTGTTATTTTACACACAGCTGAGAAAGTTGCTAGAAATGTGGTGTTTTTGGTTTCACAGAAGACATTTTTTGAAGGCAGCCTTCCACTGTCAGTGAACAATGTCTTTATGTGGCTGTTTTGATCTTAGCGTTTTGAATCTCTTCAGGGAAGAAAAAAATCACTGAATTAAAATAGAGAAAAATGAGGAATGAGGCAGGATGAAGCCTGCTTGCCTTATCAGATGACTTTGGTACTGTAGAAGTAAATGCTGCAGGACTGCCGAGACATACATTAACTAAATAGCAATGGTTGCTGGTGTAATAACCACTAAGCAAACAGTTCTGTAGATTCTGAACCTGCGTCTCTTCCCATATGCAAAAATGCAAGGAGATAATTCCCTAGGTACTTTAAACTGGAGAAAGTTAGTTATTAGAAAAGCTGAGGATTGGCTTAGTGGAGTTATTCCACTGCAAGAGGGCAGTTGGGTCTTTCTTGTTTTTAATAAACGATGGTTGAAGCTGATCAATTGTTAGCAAATTTGAATGGCAGTAGATTTTCCCTCTTTTACCCTCTCGCTGGAACACGGTGACTATCCAGTTTGCCAAAACACTGGGCATGTAGAGTCCAGGCCTCCCCTATAGAGAGGGTGCTGTAGTTCAGGAGAAGCAAAGCTACCCCTTGCATACCATGTCCTGGAGGAAAATGTTTAAAACCTTACCCCCACAGAAGTCCGTGTTAAACAAGCTAGATGCTTGTGGAGTAGTATTTATTGCCTGTGCTTCTGCCCGTCTGTGGCACCCACCACCTAGGAGATGGGTGAAGGGGAGTCTGCATCCAGGAGAGCAGGGCTTCTGCTGACCAAGGCAGCTTTAACCTTTCCTGGTAACGTATTGATGAGCACAATTCATTTTGTGGACTACGCAGGCTTCACAGCTTTGCTCCTGTAAAATTGCAGCAGTTCTGCCCAGTCACACCTCTGCTCAGGTATGATCCCCACTTCCACACCCTCGTCCCAGCTAGTCCAAGCACAGGGTGAGTTTAGTCCAAGTCCTTTAGCAAGCTAAAGGCTTGCTCTGTGCCTCCTGCACTGAGGGTAAAGAAGAAATATTTTCTGCTAGTTTGGAGCAAGAAACTCTTTATTTGAATAATAAAATGTATATATGTATTTTTTAAATCCCTGGAACCACGTTTTTCATGTGTTGTTTACCACATTATTTCTTCCTTGACATTTCAATGGATCTTCTGTGGTCTTGCCTCCTGCAAAGGAGCCAGAGTTCACAGGGCAGGCAAAGGGTGAGCTGGAACCATCGTTCATGCTTGTTTGAGGGAGGGGGTAGACTCATCCCTGAAATTTTAGCTAACGTATGTTAAATCTTCTTAACAGCACCTGATGAAATTAATTCTTTAGATGAATGTAAAAAGACATTTCTGCATCAGTCAGAATAATCAGCCAGAACTTGTCATGGTCATTGCTGATTTGTTCACCAAATAGTGCAATCAAATCTTTGACCAGAATAAATAGAAGCTCAATATAATAGAAGTGAGGTAGCTTCAAAGTTTGGTTTTTATTTTGTTTTTTTTTTGCATACAAATACATATATATAAAAAATACATGTATGTGTTTATATATTATGTATGTATTTATGCAAGACATGTATGTATTTTACAGCACTATTTATAGTTAATGCTGTGCTATAAAGTAGCCATGATAAATTTCTAGCTGAAATACAGTCTCTGTTGCTTACTTCAGCATTCAAAATGCTAGAAATGAGAATGTTCATTCTTTCATGCACCAGAGTGAGTTATTCACGTGAGGCTGGATAGGACCTTACAAGATTGTCACATGATCTATGAATACTTAAAGTGTGGATATGCACCATTGCTGCGATTGGCAAGACAAGCTGTAGCAATATGTGGGGCGTGAATCTCTTAGAAGTGCAGCATGGCTGGACTTCACAGAGATCTGCTGTCTCATCAAAATGGACTTGGAGAGAAAAATGTGCCTAGCAGCATTTTTAAAGTCAGAAGAGCTTTGGTGTCAGGCTGAATTGAAAATGAGATTCATGCAGCTGAATTAGAATCTGTGCAAAGGAGATGTCTCCCTTCCAAAAGGAGAGATGGACTGTATGATTGTAGTTGGCTTTAGCTTGAACACACCTTTCTCATTGCCTGACAGCTGGATTGCACAGCATAGCTAGGTGAGCTGGTATTTACTACATTGAAGTCACCCACGTTGGGAAAACAACCAGTGTTACTGTCACATGGTGTGCATGGCATGTGCATGCCCTGCCAGAAATCATCAGGGAGAGATGTGGGCACGGGGCAGGTGCAGAATCCTAATGGGGTTGTTTCTTCTCTTGCTTGATTACTTTGAGTAGGAACAAATGAATCAGTTGTGCAGACAGTTAAATTCTCATCATTAGTCTTCAGAGTAAACAACTTAGACATGAACTTTGCAGACCTCTACAGACAGCACAGCACTGAGCGCTTCTCACTGCATATTGTGACTATGCAGGCAGAGACTGGGGTGGTACAAATCTGCATAGCTCCACTGGCAGGGAAAACAGCAAGCCAAAAGATACACAGCAATCTATGTGTATCCCTGTTTGTCTAGGAGCCTCTGGAATGGTTCACTTTCTATTAAGGGAAGAATTGCTACTAAAAGAGCATGAGCTTCCCTACCTGCCCTGCCCAGCTGTGGGTTGGACTTAAAAGGAGTTGTAAATGCTAACATGATCTTTGGCCAAAATGTGTTTTTAACTCCATCCTCAATTACAGCAGTGTATGATGGAATATAGCAGAAAAAAAATCCACAATAAGTATTAATTATAACAATTCATATTTTAAGAAAGCATTTTTTTACAATGAGAACAATCAATCACTGGAACAACCTCCCCAGGGATGTGGTGGAGTTCCCATTGGTGGAGGTTTTAGAGATGTGACTGGACAGGATGCTAGGTAATCTCATCCAGGCTCCCTTTCCCATGAAAGGTTGGACCAGATGATCTTTTGAGGTCCTTCCAACCCGGGCTGTTTGTATTTCCTCAGCACTGCTCAGCTTAGGGTCTCAGCTCACTTTCAAAGACTCAGCTCTCAGAACGGCCTGAAGGCAGTCATGCCTTATCTCCACATTGCAGATTTCTGTTGACCAAAGTCAACATGGGATTCAGTGGAGGATGAAGGATTTAACTCAGGCCATGTGTAACAAAACCTCTCTTGATGAGAATAGATCCTGCCATTGGTTTGAGCCTGCCCGGGTGAGCTGCTTGAAGATCCTTGCAAATTATTGCAGTCTCCATCACTGGCGGTTTGAACTGGCCTCACTTCTTATATGGCTGTCATGAGCTTAGGCTAGATCTGTGTAGACAAAACCCTGCTTACCGGTAAATCAGAACAACATTGATAGGGAGTAGAAAAAGAATAGTGTCAATCTAAAAAATGGCATTTTCCCTGAACAACTAGCAAATATTTTTTTAAAACCTTGAAAGTTTAATTCAAAGCTTACTGTGTTCTCTTTTATATTCACAGGCATATTCTGAAAACAATAATTCTGGGCCAGATGCTCTCCTTGTTTATCTGTGGGACTGCTGTTACAAGCCAGTATCTAGCAGAACAATACCAAGTGAATACTCCAATGTTTCAAAGTTTTATCAACTATTCTTTGCTGCTTCTAGTTTATACAACAATGCTGGCATTTAGGACTGGTATGTGAAATATGGGATGGGAGATTCTGGTTCATAATTTTTTTTTTTCTTGTCTACATTTCCCTTTCAGATTTTGAAACTAAAGAACTCAATACTCATCCTAGTTTTTTAAAGTTCCTGCTGAAATTCCTGCTTTGTAATAACACATGGAAATGAATTTTGCAGGTTAAATATGCATTTAATTTGATTTCATTTCATATCTGTTTAAAATTATGTGCTGTTTGGTTTCAAGTCCTATGTTATATTAGGGAAAATAGGCTTTGTTGTAACACGCTTCTTTACCAGAGGCCATTTAGTAGTTGTCCTATACTTATTAATTTACTCTTTAAACAACTCTGGTCTTGTGGTTTTTTTCCCTCATGTGGAAGAATTTCTGTGCCTTTCACCATTTGCATTGTCTCCTCTCAGGCTGCATTTTGCTGCTATTGTATCTTTCTTGAGCAGGGGCAACTGAAATTGAACATCTCAGTATTATTTATGCTTCTAAAAAGCATACAACAACATTCTATGCAACTTTTGGTTGGAAAGAAACACATATTGATTGCTGCTTTCTTCTAAACAGGCAGTGACAGTCTTTGGCAAATTTTGAAACAGAGGTGGTGGAAGTATATTTTTTTGGGACTGGCTGATGTTGAAGCCAATTACATGATTGTAAAAGCCTACCAATACACGACCCTCACAAGTGTGCAGGTAAGAACCGGTCTCTCTTTTTGAACTGTTGCTTTCATTGCAGTTTTGGACCAGTTTCTAAAATGAGATTCATAGGACAGACATGGAAGCTATTTAAGCCTGAAAAAACTTTCTGATATTTATTTTCTCCCTGCAGTACAGGGAAGAGCATCCTGCCTCATGAATAACATTTCCAGGAAGCAGAGAAAATTGGCTGGTATTACCCAGTGCCAGCTCTTGAGTTGAACTCTAATTATTTTGATAGAAAGCACTTCTACAAGTTTGCTGATAGCCACTCAGGGTTTTTCTCCTGATGTGAAGATTTACGACCAGGTAACACTCACACAGCACAGGTTCTTGCTGATGAGAGCAAGGTAGATCTCTTGCCTAGTCCTAGAAGCTGTGGGAGGCATTGCGAGGTGTAACCCCACATGTGAGGACATACTGATAGTTAGCTGGTGTTGCTGACCAGGCAGTGAGGGACCAGCCCTTTGGCTTTTGGATGTGGCGCTTCAGTTCAGGCCCCTCTCTGGAAGAGATGGAAGGGAGGTCAGCGTGCCAGGCTCCTGAAGTGACAGTAGACGTCCTGTGCAACATCAGTGCTTGGTGCTGCGTCGTTGCACTAGGATAAATCTTGGGTTCTGAAATAGCTCTACGAGCAGGAGGGCTAGGGCTGGGGTTTCTTTGTCACCCTACACAGACATAAGTGGCTGGAAGGTTGGTACCTTCTTCCTGCTTCCAGCTGTATGCTCCTGACCTTGCATGGCCAAATCCCATGAGCAAACTGGCTCAGGGCACTGAGTAAATTCAGAGTAAACCCTGCCTTTTGCTGGACTGTTGGCAAGTGGTGTCAGGCCCGAGTTAGCTCGCTGTGTGGCTCCACAGCTGCTGCTGGAACAAGGAGGGACATGATGCAGAAGCAAGGAGGGAGTGTATCTGGGGCTGTGCCAGCCTGTGCCACTGGATCTGTGGCTGGGGTCATGGCCCCACTTACCTGAATAGAAAAATAACGTACTGTACAAAATTGGCTGTTAGTTGGAAAGGAGTGTTTAGGAGTCAACCTAACCAGGGTTAATATTTAAAAGAATTACCTGTAAAGCAATAAAATCCTGTGGTCTGGGCTCCCTTTAGAGAACTGCAGTAACTTTTCTTTGCTACTTAAAAACTAGTAACATGTGTCTGTTGGATTATTATTGTTACATTTCACTTCATACTTATGTGCTATGACTCATTGGGCCATTAATTTCCTTACAAATAAATGCCTAAGAAATCAAAGCTTTAAGAGACATTTCAGTCTCAGGATCATGTTAAGCTGATAACTGAGACACTGTTTGATCATATACTTTGCAGCTGAAAAAGCCAGGACTTTAATCCAAGTTCTCAGAAGTAGTAAAGCTATTCCCATGATTTCTTTCATAGAAATTAAGAAAGAATAGATAGAGTAGGTTGTCCTGTCCGGTTGCCAAACTCAAGCATTTGCTGAACCTTTTTTCGGTGTGGTAACCTTCAGACTGATGCTGCTTTGTGTCAGTTCAGTAATTGTGAATTTGTTGTAACTGCCTGTTGTCGTAAGGTTTCTTGCACATTCTCTGAAGTCACCAGTTTCTCACCACTGTCAGAAATGAGATACAGGACAAAGAAAAAAGCCTGTGATTTGCTCTAGTGCAAGGCATTTGCTGTCTGTCAGTAGCAAGCAGTTCTGCAGCTACATCAGAACCTGTGGTTCGGAGCACCCAGCCTGATGGCTTGTCTGCAGTACTGGCTGTGAGTCGATGCCCAGGGAGCATAAAAGCAACGCAGGAGTATATGGCACCTTCCTGAATACAGGGTAATCACTGTTGAAATGCTGGCTGGCTGGAACTTCAGCTCAACCCTATGGAACTTTTCTTCAAAGATAAGTTTTCTCAGCTCAGTAGGGAACTTCCATGTATTTTCTCACTCATGAACACAAGAACAGAACTGATTTTCCTTTACTTATCAAATACCAGCTTTGCATGGAAAGGGTTGGGAGATTTTTAAGGAGATAACATTGGGATGGCAGCTCTCATTTCTCTGTAAACAAAGAAAAAGACTTTGGTTCACAACTGAACTCCTTCTGTTTGGCTGTGGCTGAGGCAATGCCATGGAGACTTCTTGCTGCTGGTGTCCTTCTGTCTTGTGGCAGGACTTGACTGTGCTGTTGTTTGACCACATATGTCATGGCAAAAAAAAAAAAAAAGCAGCATAGCTGTGGTTTCATGTTGTTAACATGCTAGTGGGCACAATTAGCATTTGCTCTGTAGATAATTTAAGTGGAGGCATTTTATAGGAGGCTATTGACAGAATAGCAGCTGATGGAAGAGTGTTAACCTCAACAGGAGAAAATGCAGGATGAGCCCCTGGGGCTCAGCTGGAGGTTGCCCTAAGGAAGCCTTGCAGGGTAGCGAGCAGGATGAGCTGTTGAGCTTTCTTACTCAGAAAGCTGTGTGGAGCTGGCAATTATAAGCGAACCAATGACCTCCAATAGTCTATGATAATTTATTAACCATATATTAATTAATAATTTACTCGCCCTGCCTTTAAAACCTCCTATAAACAGTGTGGCCAAAGCCTGGCTTGAGTCAAAACATTTGTAAATCAAATCACCGGGTTTTGTTGTTTTGGTTTTTTTTCCCTTGTAAAATACAGGCTAGAATTGAATAAGATGAGAGTTTGCTGAGGCTCTACTGGCAGTAGTAATCAGCACTGCAGTACTGCTGTGAATGTCATAAAACTTGAATAAATACACTTTATTCTTTTAAATGGTTCCATTGATACAATTCATTGCAGTATTACATCTGCTTTGCACCTCTTTGATCTTGATCCTGTACAGAAGAGAGCATTTTCCACCAAAGAGCTCTGTAACATAGTAGATGAAGGGAAGCCAAGATCCAGGAGTTGGAAATCAGATTTCTTCTGACTGTAGTTGAGTATAATTGTCTCCTGCAACAGATTACCAGAGCGTGTTCTTCATCATTTGGTGCCTGTGTGTCCTGGCTGCAAGTCCTCTAACCAGGATGCTGGAGCTGTACAGTATGTTATTGGTCTGGATGAAGCAATTCCCCATCTGGCGTTCCTGAAAGAGCTTCTGGCTCATTATGTACTACTCCCTTTACATCCTAATTAAGAAATTTTTTTTAAAGGGTTTTTCTTCCACTCTTTCTGTTTGGGTTGAAAAACTGCTTGGAGGTTGGAAAGCTATGTGGTAACATCTCAGTTAATGGGGAAGTGAAAGCTTACTTATTAGTAGAAGAGATGTCTACTACCAGGGAGGTATACATTTTGCTTTCTAATGTTTGCAGTATTTCTTGTTGTTTGATACTAATCAAAACAGTCAAATTTGGAGGAAATGTTAGAAGGTTTTTTCTTGAGGTAAGAATAGAGAAGAAAGAAAAGGTAAGATAGAGAAAAAGGCCTATGACTAGATAGAAACTTGCAGCATGATATTTTTCAGTAGAGCAAAGTTGTATTGGAATATGTGGTATCACTTATTAGGACTTGTGTGGTTGCAGTGTCTCATAATACAGTACATACAAGTGCTTTTGAGCTTTACAGACTGGACAAGCTGGAGGCAATCCAAGGAGCAAAGACAAATAGATGGATTTAATCTGTAATAACTTCCCTTCATGCTATGCTTGTAAGACTTTAATATATGCAGTTATGAACAAATAAAACCAGACGTATCATAAAAGTCTTACGAGTTTGGTTAAAACCCTTGGGGACAACAGCTGAACTAACGGAAGCCAGCACAGAAGACGACTGCAGTGGTGCACTTAGGCAGGCAGAGGTTGGCAATGAACATTAAGGACTAAGGGCTCTTGTCTTGATTGTAATGATTATGGCCCAGTCCTATTGACGTGGACCTAACAATTTGTAGGGACTTCAAGAGGGCCAAGATTTAAGGGCTGACATTTGAGAGTAATTTGTGAGCAGTCTTTGGAAGGCTGACTGTAAGTTCTGCTGTAGACCGTTCCCTTACACAGTTTAACGGCACTCTACCAAGGCAGGTCAGAAAATACACCCTTTTTTCCTCCAGACAAATTCAGAAATAAAGTATGTTTTGTTCAATTAAATATTAAACCAATTATGATTAGCTCAATGTTCTTGGTATTATTTGATTATTCTAGAACATTATGCCCATCTTATGCTGTGGCATATTTTTCTGTATTAAGTACACAGTTCAGTCTTGATATTTTCTGTAATAAAGGAGAATGGGTGGAAGATGGGCGAGTCTAGCAGCAAGGCAGAGAGACGTAGGATTTTAGGAACATACACAGAGGGGATAATAAAGGAAAGAAGTCAGTGTCACTGCTTGTTATGGAGTGCAGGCATCCTTGAACCATAGCTGTTCAGTCTGCTCAGGGCAGTGTCTGCAAACACATCTGAAGTGCTTTGAAACTCCAGCTGCCTTGTATGCCCTGCTGCTGGGGCATGGGTGAATTAGAGTGGGTTACCTACTTCTGATCAGTCGAGAGTCAGCTCTATCAGAGTAATGAAAAAGCACTGGTGGCTTGTATGTGCTTTTGTGGGAAGCTGGAAGATTGGGAAGGTGACTTCAGGAAAGCTGTTCTTCCCTTCCTGTCTTCCTTCTACCGATTTTGCCCATGGCTTCCAGCACACGTACCAAAAATCGAAACCAAAACTGCAAGGTCAGATTCTTGTCCTAATCACTTCAATGTAAAATCAGATTACTTGTATCCTTCAGTAGTTCCAGATTTTTATTTTGTGTACATGGAGCCCTAAATTCTAGAGATTTGAGGAGTGAAAAGACAACCTAGACGAAACCTGCTGGGGAGAAAAGGAAACATCGGTGAACCACCTCCTTGCATTGGTGTCATGGGGAGCAACACGATTTCAGAGCGACATCCTAGCATTCATTTGTAAAGCTGCAAAGATTGATTAGGTCTATCATTAGAAGAGTTTCTGGATCAGTGCTTTCCTATCAGGAGAGAGTGGACCCCCACCCCAGTTCCTCCTTCACTTGCAAAATTCTTTTCATGGTAAAATGTGGGTCTGACCCCCTTTTTAAATGAATCTGCTGGGGTTGCTTTGTGGCTTTCAATAACATCTGACAGTGATGGAAAGTAAGATCCTGTACATTCGCTTTCAGGATAGTGCAATCCAGATTTGGGGTGGGTTTCTAATGCAAACTATTTCTCTGTACACACAGCTGCTGGACTGTTTCGGGATTCCTGTGCTGATGGCTTTGTCATGGTTCATTCTCCGTGCAAGATACAGGCTGATCCATTTTCTTGCTGTTGCCGTCTGTTTGCTGGGTGTAGGAACAATGGTGGGTGCGGACATTTTGGCAGGGAGGCAGGACAGTGAAGGTAAGGAGTCTTGTATTGTGGGGGGGAAGAGCGGAGAGATGGTTCCCATGGTGGGCTAACTTGTAAAGGAGTAGGAGGAGCAAATGCAGGGGGAGTGGATGTAGTTTTATTTTAAAAGAGAAGAGGAGAAGACATGCTGCTATTTGTATTTCTTGTCCAAGAAGATAGTGGCTGAGGAGATGCTGATTTTGGAGGGAGCTGTCGAATTTCTTTGCTTGTAGGTTTGGATTAGTTCTTCCACCTTAAAAGAGAAACACTAAAGCTTAAATTAAGCTTAAATTTTGCTGCTGTTCATCAGACCTGATGAAAGCCCTCATTCTTGAAAGCTTGTTCGCTTTTACTAATTATGTGAGATGGTCTAATAAAAGGTACTGCCTCTCCCTGCAAACCTTGTCTTGCGTACATGATATCAGCCTGCTGGCAGCCAGACTTCTCTGATTTGCAGTTTTCTATAAGCACAAGTAGCAAATAAAAAGTTACTCAGCAGCAGCTGACTTCTCTGAGTTATCTTTGGCAGACCCAACAGAAATGCTCCACATATCCCCAAGGCCCACAGGTCACAGCCTGGAAAGCAGAGGCTTACTATGGGAGAGCAAGAGGAGACATGAGCAGGATGCTGGGATTCCTGGGACCTCTGGGAGAGAGGCTGGGCTCTGCGGACCAGGATCCAGCTGGGTGCAGATAAGGGCAGGTCTCGTCTTCTCTATGGCAGATACCTAAATCAACCTGTATCATAGCGATCTTACTTTGAGTAAGAATTTTGAATTTTCAGACCCAGGGGGTATGCAGCAAGGTAAATTTCAGGGCATTGCCTTCATCAGGCAGCCTAGGGATAAGCCTGTTTGGTGTTATTTTGGGGCCTTGCTGTAGGTAAGACAAGACAAACTGAGGTTTAGCTTTAATGTTGTGTGGTACAAGTATCTCAGTCCTGAGAGAGAAAAACCTTTCCCCAAGGCTTTAAGACAGTTGTGCTTTATTTGCTGACCTGTGTGTCCTTACTACAGCTTACCCTCATATTTTAGACATATTTTTTTACTGATTGCCAACTGGCTCAGGGAATGAAATTTTAAATCAATTCAAGGATTTAAACAACAGCAATCCTCTTGCTATTTAGCTGATGCATAATGGCATTTACTTGACGAGTGATTGTATTGGAGGGAGTCCCATTTGCACAGTATAAATAAATCGTAGCAGGACACATGGTACCACCCGTCTGCAGTGCCCACTTAAGACCTGTCGTAAACCTGAAGCTGAGTCCAGGTCCTGCTGAAATCAATAGTCTGATTTTAGCAAGACTTGAATCAGGCCTGACTGCAAAAGCAGGGGCAATATTCAGAAAGGTGGAGAGCTTCTCTAGCTGAGAGTTTTCTCAGGTCCCTGCAGTGCCTAAGGTCAGCAGAAGTAGAATTAGACCAGGCTATACAGCACTGGCTTGGTCAGGATGGGATTTAAATGCCAGGTTTAGCTCATTCCAGGGTGAGGTGAGCAGGTAGCAGAGTCCGTGCTCAGACACCAAGCCACTTGTCTGTACACGCAGGAGATGTTTCCTTTCCCCTTACCCTGGAAGGTAGACATGTTAGAGATAAATTTGCTTGTCTTTTTAAGGAAAGTTAAAAAGTGTTTGCAGCATTACCCTTATTGTGGATTAATATTTCTGTACAGGTAGTGACGTGGTGATTGGAGATGTCTTAGTGCTTCTTGGTGCTTCTTTGTATGCCATTTCTAATGTGAGTGAGGAGTACATTGTGAAAAATCTGAGCAGAGTGGAGTTTCTAGGAATGGTGGGCTTGTTTGGGACTATTATCAGCGGTCTACAGCTGTAAGGATCTAATATTTATTTTAAAACTAATTAAGAATTTCTACAGATGATTGCTTGTCTACCATGAAATGATGTTGTTGTTATTAAATTAATTCTGTGTTACATCTGCATTTGGCCTATATGGGAGTCCCTCCACTTGAATTTTATTTTTGTTGATGATCAGCATCGTTTTATATCCTTTGTATTTGTACTAATCTTATTACAGCAATTCTAAAGTGAAATCCTGCATTGAACACATATGATACTTGGCTGTATTTTTGATTTTGTTGATCTTCACAAGGACACTCAGTATACTGAGGAGTGTTCACAAGAATGTGTTTCTTAATGGGTTTTCTCTGTGGAAAAGTTTAGGAGATAATTGTTAGCAGGAGGTCTTCCATATTAAACTTCAGTTTAAAATGAAGCCATGTATACTCTTATAAATAACCACATTAGAGTAAGAGACGATGTGCACTTAAGTCTGTCTAATCAATTTTATGTCCCTCATTTCTCATCATTACAGTTAATAATTTCCTTGAATGGTATATCAAGTAAAACTGATAAAAAAGGATGAAAAAGCCTGGGAAGTAGCATAAGAATTAAATAATTTTGAAATTTTTTTTCATGCTTGTTAGATGTTGGAGTTAGTGTCATTCAATAAAATTTCAAACAAAAAATTAAGGGATTATAAATAAAAATATTTCCTAAATCTTTTGATAATTATTTTTCTATTTGAATATGATTTTTTTTCTTTTTTACTGTATTATAACTTTTCTCTAACTCTAGAGCCATTGTGGAACATAGGGAGATAATGAGAATTCAGTGGAACTGGAAAATTGGTATGTGTATGACAAAATGATGTGCATTTTTACAGAACACTGGAAAATAATAATTTAGACTTTGAATGCTGGGGTTTTCATTTTCTTTCTCTGGATATCTGGAAGCAGCATTCATATCATATTGTCACAAATTTATTTTCTGCAAACTTTGCAGCTCAGCAAAGAGATAAGATTTGCAGGATTGAACATTAAAACCTTTGAGCTCAGTTGGTTTTTTTTACATATAACATGAAATAATTTTTCAAAATAAATTGAAATAAGTAAAAATTAATCCTGTTTAATTACAGATGTGTTTGGTGTTGGAACATCTCAAGAATATTTTTCTGTTGTCCTTCCTAAATAAAATACTGGAAAAATGGATTTTGTAACACATTTTGACCTCAACAGAACTGTGTGTTATTAAGAAATGTGACTCTAAATTTCTTCAGTGAGCTCTTAGGTTAAACTAGGAAAGAATAAGAACTTTCTTGTATAGATACAGTAATTTTTGCAATACAGAGTAGTCTTGGAAAAGAAGTATTTCTTCCATGTTTTTCTTAAATTTACACTCCCATATCTTTTTGGACACCTTATCCTAAAAGTTAAAAATGCATAGTTTTAAAGCATCTGAAGAATATTGGTGTTCTTTAAAGTCATTATTCCATGACTTAGGAGTAAATTGTCATCTTGTTTTACAGCATTACTGTTCACAGTCTTTGCCCTGTGTATGTTTGGGCTGTATAGCTTCATGCCAGTAGTGATTAAAGTTACCAGCGCAACCTCAGTCAACCTGGGTATTCTGACTGCGGATCTCTACAGTCTGTTCTTTGGGCTTTTCCTCTTTTTCTATAAGGTACGTATCTTCATTCTTTCACTGTAATTTCAGTTACGTTTTTACTCCAAAATTGTCAGTAAAGCGTAATGTTCTTAAAAGCCTCTGAACAGTCGTTTGCACTTGTACTTTTCTGCAGCTTGTATCGTTCATCGTTGGCAGATGTCAGTCAGGAGGAGTCATACTTAGTTAATTACGTAGCATTGCACCATTAGGCAGATAGCGATTTTCAAACGATTTCACGCTTGATGGAATACGTTACGAGTTAATGTTAAGAGATAGTAAATAATTTCCCGAGGTGTTCAAATGGTAGAGTTCTTGCCGTGAGCCCTATGTGGAACTGTATGTTAGATCTGGTTCATCTCTCCAAGTGTCCAAAGAGAAGGTTTGAATCTCCCTGTCCTGAAAGGCATTTGGTGTCTGAGAGAGGAGCAGTTTGGCTTGATTTCCAGAAATTAATATTTTCTTTTAGAAATTTAATCTGTTCATTACCAACATCTTGGGATAAGAATCAAACTCTCTCAGTGCTACTGCTAAGGAGAGACTAAAGGAACTGAAAAAAAAAATGCACATAAATGTATTATTATTCTGTGCTCTCCAAAAGGCAGTTACTTTTATTGAGCTGTAAAATATTTTTGGTAGTGTCTATTCAAGCTAAATTACAGTGCTAAAAAGATTTCATTCCACCCTATGCTTTTCATCCAGAATCATTCGTGGGAACCTAGTTCACTATAGCAATTGGAGTAATTGAGTCAGTCGCTTGGTGACTGGAAGGGCTTAGTGAGAAGATTGTGAACTTTGCTTAAGAACTTAATTCATATTATTCCATGTGGTTGCTTTCTCTTCAGCATTATGAAGAGCCAGAAGCTTTTAGGTCAGATTTGTTTCTGAAAAGGAAGGCCAATTTATTTTACAGCACGGAGGTCTGGTAATGGTAAGGTCTGACAGCAGCTAGATTTTTCCTTTTAAATAGTCTCTTAGCTCAGCTTTCCTTCCTGTTTTGGGTTCCAAAATTTGCTCCAAGCTAGAAAGCTTCCATTAAAAATGAATGTAGGAAGTGAACCATACTTACATCCTAACAATTAAAAAAATCCTTTCTAAGTCACTTTCAAACATGTATTTTGGGACCCAGGTAAATTAACTCAAGAAGTGATTATAAATTTATATTCATAATAGTAAAGAGGAAGAAGTAAGCAAGAGCTTTGGAAGAGATATAATAAACTTTTATTCTTCAGGATTTTTAGCTTATTTTGGGGAGAGGTTTTTCTGAGAGCAGATCATCCCTTAATTACTAACTGTGGGATATTCTGGTAGCAAAAAGGAAAAATTAATAAGAAAAGATGTTGGGGTGGTATTATGAGAGAATTTCAGATATTTATTAAAATAGGAACTTGCATCTATGGTTAGAAACAATGAAGTAGCAAATAGGGTAGCAATAATAATGCCGCATCTTTTGTAATCAGAGGATCTGAGATAGCTTAGGAATCAAGAAGTGAGAGTGCCTGATTTTGACACAGCTTCTAACATAATACTTGGCAGTAGATAATCTTATTAGCAAGTTAACCATATAGTTTCTTTACCTATGGGGCAAAGAAACCAGGCAGGACATTTCCCGGATTAAAAAGCCTCCTGGACACAGGAATCTACAAACAAAAATGCAAGGAATCACTCTCTATTCCCCATTACCAGATAATATTTCACAGCAAGCCACTGAAGGTTTGGCTGGGCTGCAGAGTGGAGAGCGCCATGGAGAGCTCTGAATTGCTGTGCTCTGAGCCTGCTCTGAAACAGGAACAGCACAAACATACAGCAGCTACAGCAGGGACCGGGCCCAGGAATTTATAAGGTTTTGACTTGTGCACGGTGTTTTGCTAATGCACTCAACTTTTCAGCCCCAACCATGTCTGTTTAAGGTGAAATGTGAATTTTGCATACCTGTTTTGATGAGCTCTTTTTTTTTTTCTTTTACTCCATAATGAATCTTTGCTGTGGTTGTTCCTAATGAGCTCGTTATATAGATACCTGTGATCCCTCAAAAGATATTAAAAAAGGTCTCCAAATGCTTTTGTTGTATAAGCTCCTATGGAGGGAAGTATACTGCAAATACAGACACTAGATGGAGTTACAGTGCTCCAGTAACATTTAAAGTAGTCTTTAGGCTTGATAGTGAGGATGAGATTATAAGCTGCACAGGTACAACTGAAATCAGTGTCTAAAGCAATGAAGTTGCTGCAATATTTGAAATGAAAAAAAAAAAAAAAGGGAAAAAAAAACCAGGAAGAGACCACTGAGCCCTCCCAAAAATGAAGAAAGGGGAAAAAAACAAAAGAGAGAGAAAGAGCATAGGCCTGTTGGAGCAGCATGGTTAAGGTTCACCTGTGTCAATAGCTGCAAACACATAGGCAGGCCTTGAATCACAGCTACACTGCAACAGCTTTGGCATCCTGGTTCGGTGACTGTGTATCCACTCACGGAGGAATTAATTCTGAGCCGCGTTAGAGACATCTACTGCCTTGTACACACTGCGAGAGGGGGTCTGGCAGTTACTGTGAATACCCAGTCTCGCACATCCTTGCATATGAGCACATGTTCGCTCATGGCCTTAGGCTGTGCTCCAGGGAAGTCTTGCCAGTGCCTTGGTACAGACCCAAGCTCTGCCCATTTGATGGGAGTGGGTCAGTCGGGGTAGGACCACGGGCACTGCTGCCACCTCCATCAGGACACCTTCAGAGCCTGGTGCTTCCTCCTGTGCAGAGTGAACTCTTGAGTCCAAGCTCCTCCAGGCAGACAGCCTGCAAGGTGAGGAGGGAGGGCAAGTATCGCAAGGCCACTGTGTTTCAGTCTGCTTTTCCTTTTGCATGGTGCTGTCCAAGGGTTTCCAAGCCAAGTGACTGCCAGCTAGGAATTGCAGTGCCTTAATTGTAGATGCCTCAGTCTTTTTTGGATCAGAGTACACTGTCCAGGTCCTACCATTCATTTCATCCAGCTCTGCTGCTTGATAAACTAGAACATATTTTTCAAGGACATCTAAGGAAGCGCTTGGGAGGTTAGGAAGTATTGACAGTGGGATGTAGGATGTGCTATGTCCTTCATCCTACTGTTTAATCAGTGTGGTTTGGCAAAAGCGGTGTGGAGGATTTTAACAAGTCTGCTGAAAAAGTGTTCCTGGCTGTGGATAACTTGAACACTTTGTATTATTGAATCTGGTGTTATGAAGTAAGCATTTATTTTTCTGTCAAGGTGGATGACTCTCGGCAATTGTTGGACTTTTAACAGGCAAGTGAATGATAGTGAATCAAATGCCTGATGTACCTCAGCAGTTCATACTCTTACCTCACACCTCTCTTAACAGAGCACAAATGCTGATCTTGTAAAAGGAGCCCCAGTCTCCCTCTCTTCAAGGACTTGCTGGGTGTAGAGAGCAAACTGGTTTTGGTCCAGTAATAACATTTATCTAGCCTTGCAGATGGTTAAGAGAGCTGTGCAGAGAACCAGCTGCTCTGGTGACTTGCAGTAGGACGGAGAGATTCCTCTCTTGCCAGGACCTGAAATATTTGGCTGTGCTGAAACAAAATTCTCTTAGGGGTACAGTGTTTCAGCATTCACATGTGTAAACAGCTATCCTTCAGTATCACCATGTTTAAAGCCATTTGTTCTCTCTGTTAAGATTCTTGTATGTAGACCTAAGGAAACTCCCTGTCCAACAGTGTTGAGGATGAGATGCAGAGAAAACCAGCCAGCAGCCTGAGTCTGTCAGTGAATGGAGCTGTTGAATTTTGATTTTCAGACCTGAATACAGATTGTGGTGATATCCTCATTAAAATAATTTTAAAAAGGAAGGGTGGCTTTCACATTCTTAAAACAAGGCAGCATTGACTGTTTTTACATCAGATAAGACTTGATGCATCTCTTTCTTTCCTCTGCCAGTTTTCAGGTCTTTACATCCTGTCCTTCGTTATCATCATGGTGGGCTTCATCTTGTATTGCTCCACTCCAACTCGGACAGCAGAACCCACTGCCTTGCCACAGCCCGGCAGCACTGGCTTGGACAACGCTGCACTAAAGCTCGAGGAGAATGACAGTGAAACTCCAGCCATAACTGTACAGTTCACAAGAGGAGAAGCTGTGGTGGTCAGCACTGATTAAAGAAATGGCAACGTTTCAACATAGAACTTTTTTTTATTTTACTGCCAAATTTCCCTCAAATATTAATCTGGAGAATTGTTCTACTGCCAAGGCATATGTCATGCTGTGCTGGTTTTAATGCACTGGATAGACTTTTTAAGGCCAGATCCTCAATCAGTAAAACTGTATTGATTTACCCTTGCAGAAAATCTGGCCCTTAGAAGAAGACAGAGTAGTATTTATGTGGAGTCTCTGGAAAGTGAGAGACACTTCTTTTTAAATGCTTAATTAACTTAACAGCAAATGCCTGGGGGGGGAGGAAACTAAGCCAAAGCAAGCTCCCAGGTCACTAAGTGGAGCAAATATGTTTTATATTGCATTAAGGACCTAAATCTGCAAGATGCGCTCTGAGGGCTCCATGGTTCCCACACTTAAGTGCTGAGTACCCTCAAATAGGATCATGCAAAAGCCAGTCAGCTTCTCATGGGATCTAGTTCTGCAAGCCATATTACATACATACACCTTCCACGTGCTGATGGACTTATTCCTCCACTGGAGGATTTGCTTCTTACATTGCACGTAAATGTTCATCTCTTCATATTGCTGCACTCCCTGTTGCAGCTGGGGCTGCTACAAGTATTTTATTTTGAATTTTGTTGGTAAGGGAAGTTTGAATGTGTGTTTTTATTATCCCTTCTTTTTCTCTGTCAGTGGCCTGTTGTTTGGTGCATTCCCACTAGGTGGAGGAGACAAAGTGAGGCCCTCGCTTGGTTCAGTAAGACCTGGACGTTTTTTCTACATCAGACAGCTAAAGGGTTTGAAGTGAAGCTCACTTCTCAGTGAATTTCTGTCTGAAATGGGACACATTTCTGCATAAAGAGTTGAATACAATTGGCATTTCATAAAAAATTGAAGCATCTTAGCCAATCCTCACTGCAACAATAATGACATAATCTCCAAAAGGTTAAGTGCTTTCAGTAGATTCATTGGCAGTTTTCCTCCCCCTCTTCCTATTTACAGTAAATGATTAAAAAAATACGAGGCTGCGGTTTTAACATCAGTAAAACCATACTGGGATTTTATTTTATTTTATTTTTTTTGTACAAGCCTTCATAGCTCAGGTGTATGAAGCAACAAAATAATAAAGTTTTCAGCGGCTGAAGAGCTGGCTCTTGGTTTGTTTATTTTTTTAAGCTAGAATTTCTCTATTGCTCAAAATTATATTAATTAATTTTACTGACCAAATGATTCTTTTAATGGCTGAGCTTTGCCATAAGAAGTAAATAAGACATTTTCTGAAGATATTGGTGATCAAATGACACGACTGGTTTTGTATACTTCTGGTATAGTTTATTCAAGCAAAATAATTCAGCAAAAATCTAACCTGACTTTATTTAGCGATAGCAAAACAAACGTTCAGCAGATACTGCAGCAGTGAACATTGCCTTTTCACTGAGTAGTTCATGCTAGGAAGGGTGAAGAGGTGCTGTTGTTTTATGCAGAGTTATCTGGGCCCAGTTGTCCTCTGTTTTACCACTGGAGTAAGATTCAGGTCACAGATTAAGACACCTAAACTGGTGCATCTGTAGACATCTGTACATCTAAAGCTGAACGAACAAGCAGCTGGAGACCAGGTGGGGTAAGGAAGTCTGATGGCAGTAGATGCTTAAGAGGAGCCACCTGGGGATGAAGTTGTAGTTCTCCATGCCAAATCTGAGTGGCCTACAACCTGGAGCTAAGTCCCACCCACTGTTAGCTGTGTGAATAGTTAACTGTGTGTGGTAACAAAGCAAACAGCAAGCAAACCTATAGGTCTATAGGTGAATGTTCCAGAACTCTTCACCTATTGGTGCGTGATGGGATTCAGCTCCTAAATGTAGCTAGTTATGTGTTTTATGCAAAAAAGTCACTGAGGTCCTGTCTAAAGTGCCTCTCTGGGGGGCATGATTCAGTTGCCTCAGTGTCAGCTGAGACACCCTGTGGAGTCTGTGGCATCTCTAGGGGCTGGCAGATAGGACCCAGGATCTAGAGGAGACATGTGACCTGGAGCAGATTGTGGAAGCTAGATGAGGTGCCCTAGGATCTCTGAAATGGCACTGCAGCCTGTGGTTGAGACACTCAACACTTTCTTGATGACCACATGGGGTCATATGTGATTACTTTAGATGCTTAACCTTTACACAGCTAAAATTGGATGAGATGAATCCCAGATGAAGCTTATGGCCCAGCCTGCAATATGTTCTTTCTGTGGTCGCTGGGTGGCATTTCAGCACCTCTGTGGTGGTTGCTACAACAGCTAGCTGTGTGTGTCCAGTGGTTGAGAGCGCTCTTTGGTGTGCCTGCATGTCCCATATGCAGTGCAGAATGAAAATTGGTCTCATTTTATGCACCTCAGGAAAAATAGTAGGGCCCTTTGCACAGATGGCAACTGTAATCACTGTGCAATAAAGAGAAAGCACAAGGCAGCAGCTGGAGTTACAACAGAAGCACAATGGAAAGTGTGGTCAATCAAAGGCTGGTATCAGTGGGTAAAAGCTTTACCTTGGCAAATGGAAAAAGTAAAGATAAGTTAGCTCCTAAGTTCATAGCATCCCTTCTGATAGCTCCCATCGAAAGAAAAGCGGGGGTGGGGAGGAGTTTCCTTTGTGCCAAAGCAAGGAATAAAAGGGGACGCTTGGCCCACCAGCTTGCTAATGTTGTAGCAGCTCCACCAGAGGATGCTGCTTGGCTGGTGTCGTGTAGTGCTGGCATGAACAGGAGGGGACATGGCAGCTTCCCCAGGGACAGCCCTGGAGGTTTTACATTAGCACCAACTAACACAAGCTCTTACAGCGTGTTTGGGATTGACCAAGTGGGGTGAGGCATCTGCGGTGGTGCCGATCTGGAGCGACCTGTGCCTGGATGAGGGAAGAGGTGACTTTGGAAGGGGCGGAACAAATGCTGAAGGCAGGGACCCGAGTCAGCGAGAAACTGAAAGAAACGACTAAAAAGAGAAGCCATCTCATGGCTCTATGCATGAGTTGAGACTGTTTTGAAGAGAAACTGCTGGTGTGAGTAGGAAGCTTTGGGGAAATCCTGTTTATTGATGAAGAAGGCACTGAATCCTGTTGTCCTGGAAACAGTGGATCCTCTGCTTCCCACCAGGGTTCCTCCAGCTGCCATGCTCCCCTGGCAGGTCCCACTGTGGGGCCATGCCTCCCCTACCTATATCTGCTCTCCCCTGGGCCTGAGCATCACTCCCTGGCATCTGGAGTGGAGCCTGCCCCTGCCCTGCTCACAGGAGGAATGTTAGGGGTGTTTTTGCAGCTATCTTCAGAGGTTACCTAACTCAAAAACACTTTTTAGTGAGATTTCCATGTGAGAGAGAGAAATCACATGTACCTGTTTGGCATGTTTTCAACCCAACTTGCTGGTCTTTTTCTCATTGCTGAGTTCTGGTGGGGTTGCTTTGCTCATTTCAAATGAGCAATGAAGTAAATGGTAGAACACGTATTGGAAAACGTCAGGAGAACTTATGAGCTTTACTGTGCTGAAAAATAAACGCATCTGGTTGAAACGTTAATCTACAATATTGCTTTGCTAGGGCAATAATCTTGCTAAATTAGATAACCACTAGCTGTTGCCTATTTGTCTGGGGCAGAAAATGCTACGGCTGTCCAAGCTTGAGGAATAGCAGTTATCCCACCTTATGAATCTGAATTAAAGTAAGGATTAGATCTTGGTTATGTGTTAAGAAATAGTGTATCCTTGGCAATGTTTTCTGAGAATTTGTAGATGTATTATTTAGGGATTACATATTTGAGGGATTGTGAAAGGAAATGGATCACCCCTTGGATCTTCTGGTAGGTGATTATTGCATGAACTGAAGGTTTTGTGCTGCTTAAACCCATCAGCATCAACAGGCTGTGTTTGAAGATTATTAAGTCTTCATTGCAGCAGAATCAAGGGAGAAGGACCTACATTTGGTTATTGAAGTCTGGGTGCCATTAAATTTGTAGTGCAAACACAAAGATGTTTTAATTAGGTGGTTATCCCATACTGTCACTACAACAGGACAAAGATCATGCTTGTTGTAGTATGTTATATTTCTAAATATGGTATTAGTTCCAGGCTTGTATTTATTTTAATTTTAACTTGGATACTCAGTGTGCTCCCATGTAGAATGCACCCTTTGAGGGGGGGATGGTATTTTATTTTATTCTCTATAATTAGTGGTATGATCAGTGGTAACATAATGCAGGTTTTATCTGAAAGTACATAGAAGCGTGTATTGACTCAGACTTTGGCTGGTCTTCAAAACGCAGGACCATCTTGTGGTGTGGTGTGAGTGCACAGGCTGTAGCTAATCTCAATATATAGACCACTGAAATCAAAATTGTGTAAAATACATGTGAGATTACAAGCACAGCCTATTAACTATGGATTTGTTCTTCCGAGGCTTTTAAAATATGACTATAATAGTAGATTGTAATCTGATTTGAGCAAATTGGGCCGGACAGGACTTCTGCTGAGCCACAAGGAGGGGGGAGCCGTGCAGGGCAGCGTGCCAGCTCAGATTCCCCATCACTTACACTGGGACAGCTTAGTGATTTGGTAGACTTATATTCTGAAATGAGAACTTTAAAACTCTGTTTCACAGACACAGGCTGTGATTTAACTTCATAAGCTGTGATTTAACTTCATACAAAAGATTTTCATGCCACATTGTTGGTAGCTAATGTTAAGATGTGTATTAATGCCACCAAGAAGGTCTGGAGGTCTTTCAAGATTTCAGCAAGGACAAGGTTGATATTTTTTGTCAATCCTTCTGTCAATGACCCCATGACCTTGCCATCTTCATGATGCAAGGCTCTTGTTTCCCTCCCTGTGACCCTGCTGGATGCGGGGGGCTCCTCCGGCATCCTGGGAGGGTGGCCAGCCACACACCGAGGGTTGTCACACCTGGTGTCCTACCCTTCCTCACCCTAAATTCCTATTCCTGTCCCTGGGGAGTGGCTACCTGGGCGAACAGGATGCAAAGCTGATTTGCAGAAGGGCTCTGCATCACAAGCCAGCACTGCGGTGTGGTCCAGGCTCTGGACAGAAGAGGCACTTGAAGCCTGGCCTGGCAAAGCCCTAAGCATGGGATGCTGGTCCCCTGAACCTGCTCTGTGTGGGACAGGGGCCAGATATGCCACCCCTACTCGCTGTCTGTCCCATGAATCGGAAGGAAGTAGGTGCAGATTCTTTAAGAAAGATGCATCACTTCAGAGCACAAGTGACACATGTGTTGGTCCCGGGGAAACAAATGCTCAGTTAATGAATCACATATGCCAGATTATCTGGTACCTCTGAGACAAGGTGCATGGATATCCTTTTAACATTGGAATAAGCTGGAGAAAAATCCAGCTGTCACTTGCGTTAAACCCAAGTATCCAAATAAAAATGTGTGACATGCAGCCTCCCTCCAAAGTTTGGTTACAGGACATCAAAAATTATCTGGCATCAGAATGTCATGGTGTGTCGAAAAAAGAAAAAAATCAGTGCAGCAGTAATTGAGTGGTGACACTATCTGTGCTAGAGTTTGAGGCAGAGGATGAGCTTTTGGATATCAGCTATTTTAAGATTTTTGACCTTTCCTGAGTCGCACATACTCAGTTCTATATGATGTGATGTTTAGGACAAGCATATCAGTTCTTGTCAGCACCATTCATTCACACTTTGTATATTGTGGGATATTTCATTGCTATACATATCTGTCTTGTAAATATCTATTTCAGTCAATTTAGGAAGTTTGACAGAGAGACGCTGCACAAGCTACATGATCAATCATGAACAATTTTGAGCAAGCAGACACAGGTTCCTAAAAATGCAAAATGAAGCATCCTGGTCTTTCACCAAAATACAGCCTATTGGCAGTTTAAGTGTTAGACCTGATGAGAATCTGATGAGCTGTGATGTTACAGCATTTAACTTTTAACTGGAGGCTACACCTAAACCTACACTCATTGGACAAACAGCATCTGAGGTGTTGGAGTCTTGCCTTCCTGAGCTCTCTCTTTGCAGTCCTTGAAGGGAGCAATTCGGCTCTACCTTGGAGATGCCAATATTTGTTTATTGGGATTTCTTGTTTTGGGTGCTGTCCTGGTTTCAGCTGGGATAGAGTTAACTGTCTTCCTGGTAGCTGGTACAGTGCTATGGTTTGAGTTCAGTGTGCGAAGAATGTTGATAACACTGATGTTTTCAGTTGTTGCTAAGTAGTGTTTAGTCTAAAGTCAAGGATTTTTCAGCTTCTCAAGCCCAGCGAGCGAGAAAGCTGGAGAGGCACAAGAAGTTGGCACAGGACAGAGCCAGGGCAGCTGACCCAAAGTGGCCAGCGGGGTATTCCATCCCATGTGACGTCACATCTAGTATATAAACTGGGGGGAGTGGGGACGGGGGGAATCGCTGCTCGGGGACTAACTGTGTGTCGATCAGCGGGTGGTGAGCAATCGCACTGCGCATCATTTGTACATTCCAATCCTTTTATTATTACTGTTCTCATTGTATTAGTGTTATCATTATCATTATTGTTTTTTTCTTTTCTGTTCTGTTAAGCCATTCTTATCTCAACCCACGAGTTTTACTTCTTTTCCCGATTTTCTCCCCCATCCTACTGGGTGGGGGGGGAGTGCGTGAGCAGCTGCGTGGTGCTTAGTTGCTGGCTGGGGTTAAACTGTGACAGGTGCCTAGTTTTAGGTGGAACCAAGCCAAGTCTAGAGATCCCAACCAAACACAATGCCCCATTCTTGTGGGCATTGGTGTCTGTAGTAAGGGGCTATCCAAGCTGGAAGTTTTACCATTTATGTGAGAGATGAAAGAGGCATAAAGAGATTGGCTTAGCAGCAAGCCCATAGCTGGTTCAACAAGATTTGTGTGCAGAGGTATCCTAAGTGTGCATCCTTCACTCCTCTCCAGATACAATTTAATTTTTCTCTTGTATAAGAGCATTCAAGACTGAAAATTACAGATTTTACGGAAAAGAACCAGAAGGAAAAATCTCATTTCTTGTACAACACAGGTCAACACATTGCATCCAATTGCTCAGAATCAAATGTGTAGGTTTTAGTTAAGTTGCAGCATCTCCTTAAAATCTTGACATTAAATTCCCAAAGCAATATCGAATTAATCTCTTCTGGAAGTAGGTGAATTGATTTTTTTCATGAGCTGGCTCTTGGATATATAAAGAGCAAGGAGGGAAAGTTACAGTTCTCAGAGCTCTCTGAGAGTACACAGCCTCCAAGAGCAGGTTCCCACGCCCTTCAAAACTGATGTTATTTTTGTTAAGCTACCAGCTGGGAACAGTTATGGTATTTTCATCTTAAATGTATGGCCTGGGGTCAGTATCACCAAACTCCAGCGCGTGACATCACCCTATTCAAAATAAACTGTATTTTACCAGCTCACCTCCAGCTGGTCTCCCTAGCTGTCAATACCATGTGCAGCAAGGCAAAAAGATAACTGGGACTACAGATGAAAGGTGTGTTTTGTTCTCATAAATCAGTGTCAGAGTATCCAGAGTACTCCAAAAGAACAGGCAATGTATACTGAAACTACATTACAGACAACTTCCAAAGAAGGTGTTAAAGAAGATGGCTAAAAAAGTTAGAGACATATTATTATTGTACAAAATTAAATTTTCATGTTTATTTAAGAATTTTAGGATGTTTTTATAGAAATACTGAAGGTTATTATGTACTGATGGCTGGAAACAGTGCAATATCTCCAGAAGTACAGGTCACTAAAAGTTTATGTAAACAGCAGCTAGTGATGGCGGTTGCAATTCTTCAGGAATATTCTTGATGCTACAGCAGTCCAGGGTCATGTTGCACCATCTATTGATGCTGTATCTAATTATTTTAATTAGCAACAGCACTCTGATAAGCAAAAGTGCACTACCCACAACACAACAGTGTAACTCAGTAAATGCATGACCCAGGGGGTGATTGGAATTAGGGTAAACGGGGCAGGAAGAGGACTGCACAAGAGTATGGCTGCTTGCCAGTAGTCCAGAAAAGGTTGGTTTTGCTTTAACTCATTATTACTCTTTAATAAACATGATAGGTCATCCATACACAGATCTCTGTAAAAAAATGGGGAATGTTTTAGGTTTTAGCCTCAAACTATTGAGCCAATAAAACACCCCCTCCTTGAAAAACTAACTAAAACCATGACCAAAATTCAAACTGACTGAAAAGGCTTGCTCAGTGTGGAAGGAAGTGAGCAACCTCAAGCAAGCCACCACTTCATGCTCTGATGATAGTATGTGTGTGTGTGCATAATATTTGTGCCCTTGAAAAATCAATGAATACTTAAAACCCCATACAAGTACAGGACACTACTGGTGTTCTTGCTTTGCTGTATTGTTTGCAGTGCAGCTCCTTCAAATCAGTTGTGAGGAGACTGTGATGCTCCTTGAAGCTCAAAAATCCTTGTAATTTGTCTCCCTCTGCCATTAGTGTAAGTGCCTGTTGGACTTCCCTGAAGAAATTACTTTCATTTAATAAAGTTTATACATTGCATGTGTTAAAAAAAGAAATCCTGCTGGGTAATCCTATCTCTTGTAACATCTGTAGATTAATTAGTTTCTTGAAAGCAAGAATGATTTATAACTCAGAACAAAGCTAAAGTAGCATGACTAAATTAAGAGGAGCATTCAGGCAGCTGGAATGCAATTACAACATAAATGCACATGCTGTGTTAATGCGATATTAAGGTTATGAATTTAGTGAAACAGGAATCAGTGTGCACAAAGATATAGTTCCTTCCTTCCTACAGTGTTTGTCTAGTCGTGCTAACATGACAAATGTCTGCATTAGCTAGATACAATCTGAGGACTACCTATGGATTTCATGTATGCAGACGGGAAATGCCATCTTATCTCTGTGTTGCACCAGCTCATGGACGGTGACACACGCTGTGCGCTGTCAGAGACATTTTGCTCTTATTCTGGTTGTTTTCCTTGGTCTAAGGGAGGCGTTTGGCAGGAAGCGCGTGGTTGCTGTGTTTGTACAGAAACACGGGGAGGCAGGACAGGGTGCCAGGCACCCCTCACCCACCCCTAACCCTTGCAGGAGCTCCTGTGGAACTTCCCCTGGGGCAGTGGGGAAGGAACTGCAGGGTCCTGGCCCTCAGCTGGCATGCATTGCAGCTGGGGTGGTTTTCTCAGGATCTCAATCTCTAGTGGAGCATCATCTGCCAAAAGTGGATGTCCCTTGGTCTCTGCAAAGAGCATCCACTGTGGTAACAGAGCTGTCATGGGCCCTCCAGCAACATTGGTCTGTGCTTGCGAGGACAGGGTGAAGGTACAGGGCCCCAAATCATCTTAACTGCAGTAAAACCTGGGTCCAGGCTGATATGTGGGGCCCACTTTGAAATACACAGGTGATGAGTTTTCCTGGAAGGGATTTGCAGCAGGGGATGAGGAACACATGGCAGGATTTGGAGCCACTTCAGCCCTCCATCCTGGTGAGGACCTTGTACAGATGCAAGATGCAGGGTTGCTATGTAAATCTGGGAGGCATTGACTCAGGATGCAAAACATTGTATGAGACACGTTCTTGCAGAGCCAGGTCACTGGCACAACGTTATGGCTGTGTCCATACTGGTAAATAAAAGAGGCTGTTTTCTGGCCCCTAAGCCAAGGCTGCAGGTTCAACCACAGCTGAGGTCTTGCTTCTGCAAAGAGGAAGGCATTCCCAGCTTCACCACAACTGATACGTAGAGGGCTCTGGGAAACACCAATATGAAACAATACGAGAACAATAAGAAATTTAACATATGCCTTGTATTTGTTTTCTTTATCCTTCTGTTTTTCTTGCTATGTGTATATTTCTCCACTTTTCTTGCCCAAATAATGTAAAAATCAGCTTCTTTGGCAGGTTGGTCTAGCAGAAAGGAGAAGGGAGCAGGAACAAAAGGAACCCTGTACTGAGGCGTGCTTCTTCACACACAGACTTGCAGTAACTGTTTTTCTGAGAAATTGTGAAACATCATGTAATTTGGCTGGCACTCACACTCTGGTCTCCTGGAGCAGTGTGGAGGGCAGCCTGCCTAAGGCAGGGTGCTGGGAGGGGAATGGCAGTACATCCCTGGGTCTTCACCAAAGCCCGAGAAAAGCTCTCTGAATGGGAATGGCAGCAGTTGGAGGAGACTCTCCACTGGGTGAGCCCTTTGGCCATTTCAGCACAGCACACAGCATCCATGGCCACACTGCTGTGCCTACAGACCCTGTTTTCCCATGGGCTCTGCAGAAATCCCTGGTGGTTCTAAGATGTTGGTTGTTATTTTGGGGGTTTCTTTAGTTGCAGAGTCTGAAAAGGTGTGAAGGGTGAGTCAGAGTCCACCAGCAGAATTGTTTTATCTCCTGAAACTGAGGATGCATCTCACAGTCCCTGGCAGGTGGCCTGGGGGTCTGTCTGGTGGGTGAAGTGCCCCAGGAGGGTGCTGAGAGGCCACAGAGGGCAGCAGGAGCCCAGCCCGGTGCAGCCTCGCTCATGCTGCCCACTTGGAGTGGCCCTTGCCAGGAACCACGCACCCGTTTGGTTTCAGCAGAGGCTGACTGATTCAATCCCAAGAGACTATCTGGGAGGGAAATGACCTTTTAGCAACATGGATGATCAGGACAGCAGGATCCAGTGAGGAAGCTAAAATATTCAAGACCCATTGATGGGCCCTGCATGCAGGTAGTGTGACACAGCTCATGTCCCTACAGCTACACTCCCTTTCCTAAAGCTGGGGCCTCAGGGATCTGCCTTCCAAGACAAGCTGCTGGTCAGCGCTGGTCTTCTCCGAATTTGTCTGGGGAAGTCCAGCCAGCAGAGGCCATGATACGCCAGCCTTTATTTTATTTTCTGTGTTTCATCCAGTGAAAGCTGTGGCAGAAGTGAGCTGCACCATTGGATAGCTCAGGCGATGTCAGCGCGGGAGGACCCAGCAATTCTTCCATGTCCTCAGGTCTGGATGCACAACATGATCCTGTTGTGACACCAATTCAGGAGACCAAGCTGGGGTAAATGTACCAGGCGCAACTTACTCATGCTCCAGGTTCCTTTTGTAATGTGCTTTGCTCCCCTCTGCTGTGTGCTTTCTGCAACAAATCATTTGGGCGCCAGGAGTCTGCATGTACTTCATCCAGGAACAACCAGTGACAAGTGTTAGTGCAAACTTCATTAATGCCAGTGTGATGACAGTCTCTTAAATGTCAAGCCCATGCGCATGCCTGGGCCCTGCTTTCTTTCAGCAAGGTCTATTTTTGTTAGAAGTCAGCCCATGAATTTGCAGAGCACACACTCTTCATCTCTTCATGCTGCTCTGCAAAGTCAGTGTTGTCCACCGTGATAGGCTGCAGTGTTTGGGATGAGGGAGAAACGAGTCACCCAGAGGAGTGAGTGAGGCACTTCAGAAGCTTCAATGAGCTACTATGACTGTTGCTAATAAAACATAAAATGTTGCCTCAAACACCCATCTGGGTTTTCTGTAGGTGTTTTCAAAACTCCTTGTAATTTCAGGGTGTCTGTTGTCTCTCATCTACAGTTCCTCCACAGATGTTTTGATCGCTTTTGAATGACTGCTGGGAAAAAGATACTGCATCGAGGGAAGGGAATGATTTATCCAAGCATGAAAGACATTTCAAAAGACAAATGTCCCAACAAATGTTAACCTTAAGACTCCAACATGAGGATTATGGTCTACTGAGAGCTAGCAATGTTTTTTTGTAAAGAAAAGGACCTTCCATTTCAGTCTCGAACAAGGAGAATTGAAGAACTTCTACCCTTTCTTTCTGCAAAAGAGTACAACTGCCTTTTAGTAGCATTATCAGGCTGCTGGCAGAACTGAGTCAGGTTTGTAGAAAACTGAATTAAGATTGTTTTGAAGACTGCATTTTGCTTTTTAATGTGCTGGTGGTGTTACGAAGTTTTCCACAGGGACTATCTCAATTTGCCCCAGGTCATTTAACCGCCATTCAGTTAGCAGAAGTGATGGATCAGAGAAATTTCATTAAAATGATCCAATATTCAGTTTTGATTATAATTTGGGGATGCTGAGTGTTGAGTTACTCATTACTGGATCAGCCTTTAGCCTCAAAGAAGAGCTTTTCTGAGGATTGTGCCCCATGTCCTCCAGACAGAGCTGATGGATTTGTGTCTGTGAGGTATCAACCACGTACCAAAACAAAGACTGTTCGTGGCCTTAAAGGTCAGTGCAGGACAGGTGCTGACCTGTGACCAAATCCTCTATGCTCTTCCCTTAAAAAAGGGAAGAGAGAGCAGATGACAGCTGCCCATCTAATTTCTCCCAGTAAGGGATTGTCCTATGGATGCTTTTGCTGGATGAATTTTGGTCACATTCCTGGTTTGATTGATTAATGCTGGCTAAAATGCACTTGTATGCATTGGTCGCCCCTTTCTGCAATCAACCACAGCAAGGTTAGTCCTGCCCGACTATGGACATGTCCCTCTGCAGTGGCTCCTGGCAGCACAGTCTGGCAGGCGCAGTGCAGTCCTGAGCGGCCCTGTGGGCCCCAGGAATGAGGGTCGTGGGCATGGTGCCCACCCCCGGCCTCACCGCCTTCCCCCTCTGCTGCTGAAGGCCGCACAGATGAGGGTTGTTTGCAAGGATGCTCTGGTATGATGGGGCAATTTGGAGTCACCTGAGCAAGATCTATGGCAGCTAGGGCTGGGGATGTGCCCTGCATATGCAGGCTTGAGGCTCGCTGACATCCCAGCATGGACACAGTGCTGTTGAACACCTGACCATCCTGTGACTGAGATGTAATCCTGTGTGCTTCAGGGATGCAAAGCTAATAAAACCCCTTCTCATTCACTTTGTTATGAAGCATACACACTCCCGTGCATGCTCCGATGCTTGCGATGAGACCCTCACCACCAGCAAACCCTTGCAACTGTGTCTGCACAAGCTCATGTGGTTGCAGCTCTGCCCAGCCCACAGCAGCCTTCAATCTGGCACACCATCAAGATGCTGCGGAGTTGTGTCCTTCTGGGACTTCCTCCCATCCAATTAAGCTTCTGTGTGCTGTGATGTCTGTCTCAGTAGTAAGCTGATCCTCTGGCAGGGTATTCAGTCAGAAATTAATTAGTGGGAGCAAAATGTTGTGAATACATAGAGTGTTAAGTTTTTATTCTAATAACCTAGTTAATAATTTTGCTTCTTCAAGCAAAGAGGGAAAGTAGTGTGAATTCCAGCACTTTGATCAGGTGGTGACATTTTGATGCTAAGTTGCTAAAATAAGAATCTAGACCAATAGTGTTACACAAAAGCACTTTGAAAGTACTTTGGTAGTTTTGAAAGTGCCCTTTGTGGAAGATGGACCAGGCACTCAGGAAAAGGTCTGTGCCCTAACATGACACCACCAAAGGTTGGTGCTGTATGAGGTGGGGAGGAAGCTGTGCACGTCCTTCTTTATGGAGATAAATGGATTGAGCTACAAAGCACTTAAGACTTTGATTATTCTGCTTAGGCTCTGTCATGAGTGGAGGCTCTTGGGAATCTCAGTGATGCAGACAGGACCATGATTCAGGGCAGGCTGCAGGAGAGCACCCACTTTAACACCACTGCTCCTTGCTCTGCTATTCCTGCCCAGAAGAGGCAGAACATGCCCCAGAAAACTGCATTTCTGCTCCAAGGTCTAGCAACATTTCAGTTTCATCTGCTTATTCTTTTCATTCATGTTCTCCGAAAATGCACGTAGACTTTATCTACTTATTACAGATCTTCACCATCTGCCAGTGACATTCAATATTCTCTTTTTATTTTGAAATGGCCTAATTGACTCGAGGTCATGTTGCAATGACAGGTCTGCAGGCAAACCTTGCTCTGAGTGTCTGATGAAGCCGTGGGAGTCAACAGAAGCACTTCCTTCTCATTTTCAAATGGAGANAGCACGTTCCTAGGAGGTGTCGTGGTTTAACCCCAGCCAGCAACTAAGCACCACGCAGCCGCTCACTCACTCCCCCCCCATCCAGTGGGATGGGGGAGAAAATCAGGAAAAGAAGTAAAACTCCTGGGTTGAGATAAGAACGATTTAATAGAACAGAAAAGAAGAGACTAATAATGATAATGATAACACTAATAAAATGACAACAGTAGTAATAAAAGGATTGAAATGTACAAATGATGCGCAGGGCAATTGCTCACCACCCGCTGACCGACACCCAGCCAGTCCCCAAGTGGCGAATCCCTGCCCCCCCCCACTTCCCAGTTCCTAAACTAGATGGGACGTCCCATGGTATGGAAAACACTGTTGGCCAGTTTGGGTCAGGTGCCCTGGCTGGGCATGAGAAGCTGAAAAATCCTTGACTTTAGACTAAACACTACTTAGCAACAACTGAAAACATCAGTGTTATCAACATTCTTCACATACTGAACTCAAAACATAGCACTGTACCAGCTACTAGGAAGACAATTAACTCTATCCCAGCTGAAACCAGGACAGAGGGAATAATAAGTTTCACCATTTACACTTGTACTTATGTGAACCTATTTAACATAAACACCAGAGCAGGCAAACTCCAGCATACCAACGCCCTGCAGTTTTGTGTAGTGCTAGGATCTACGCTCAGCAGATAATAACAAAAACAACAGCTTCCTGCATTCAGTACAACAGATTAGCAATGCTCATCTGCAGGTTTACTGCAGTAACAGGAGGTGATTTAATGCTGGCATTTTGAAAGTGATTATTTTATTGTGGTGGCACAAAGTTAAGGGTGTGGGCGATGCTTTTCCACATCTGGGACTCTACTTATAAGCTATCAGAAGATTTTTTGATTCTGTACTTCATTTTCTCTCTTTCGTTTAATATAAACCTTTTCTTGACATGAAATCCCTAGTGTTCAGTGCAAGCCACTGGGACACTTGCCCTTACCAGGCTGCCATCATCAATAAACAGCACAGAAATATGAGCTATGGATCAGCTTGGAGCTGTTGGGAGCAGAGGGCACGTGGCTCACAACAAAAGCTGCTCATGGCCAAGTGAGATCATTCTTAGAAGAGTGAGCTTAGACAGGTATTTAACTCATAAAGCTGGCACCAGACCCGTGGTGTTTGTGCCCTCTGCTTGGCACAGGGTCAAGACTGGAATACTCCAGGTTCCTCTCTGTGCCCCTTCATCAGCTGATTGGAAACCTCAAATCTCTCCGAACAGAAAAATAATTGGAAAAACTTTGTCACATTTCTCCAAGTTTAAAAATGCAGTTCTAATTATCTGCAACATCATGACTGGCTCCAGAAACTGGGATAGTATTCATTTGTTAGATACCATCTGCCTTGATACCCATAAGCTCTTCCTAAATGGAGGGGAACTATAATAAGGAAAGTGATGTACAACAGTCTGTTATCTGATTTCTCAGCACTGAAGTGCCTTGAATAACCACTTTTTGTATTAGTTCAGAAATAATGTTGACTTTTTGCTTCAGACCACCTCTATCTAGACTAGCATGTTTCTGGAAGTGGCCTTATGGAGTCAAACTTATGTCATTTTTAAGTGGCTGACATTAGTTGGTCAAACACTGAATAGATTTGTTTGCAGTGACTTTACTGTGCTCTGTTTTGATCTTTAGATCTTTCTCCTTAGGAGTGCTGCCTTGCAGACCGCACACTTCAGTTAAAAGTCCCTGTCTGGGGAAAGACTTTCAACTGCAAAGGTGTTAGACTATTTTCAAAGCTTTTTTTCATCAGAGATAAGATCTATACTTGCCTATGGTCAACATCTTTGAAACACCATAAGCAAAACAGAAGCCATCAACAAACTGCATTAATATTTTAGAAAGATATTTAATTATTTATGGTGAAGCTTCAGCATATTCTTGATATCAAACTTCAATCTAAAGGAGTTGCCTTGAGATACTGTACCACTGGGAACAGTTTATAGGGCTTTTATTTATCAGAGAACATCAGCAACATTTAGTTAACTTAGAAGAAGTGTATTAAAGGTACTTTGCATACTGGGGGTTATGGTATTGTTTGGTTGCTGTTTGGGTATGCAGGAGTCAGCACAGGCTTATTGGGTTTCTGCTTGCAATACCAGCACAAAGGAGGTGCATGAAGTACAGGTTACTTAGAAAGCATGGAAATAAGCTAATTTCTTACAGCTTCTCAGATAACACAGTGAAACTGCCATGGTCTGAGCAGCTGTACCAATAGCCAGGATGCCGGGAGCTGAGCCAGGGAGAGAGACTTGGTCTGCCACAGGACTCTTAGGTGGCTGGGGAAAGTAACTTGATCTTCCAAACTCAAGTTGCCCAGGTATTAGAGGGGGACGGGAAGACACCAGCTTCCTTCGTGAATGCTCCTGGAGTTAGAGATGAGAAGAAACTTATGAGTGGTGTGGGCCTCAACAGTCTTAAAGGACTGTGAGTTACAGATGTGCTCAGAATGTAGTTAATTTCTAAAAGTTAATTTATCTAGCCAGACAAGAATATAATTTCCTTCCTGATGTCCAGTAAAGGACCCTTTAATGGGCAACATTGATTTTATGTTGTAGCACCAATGAATCCGGCATTATAATTTGCCCTACCAGAACAGGTGGCTGTGTGTCACTCTTCCCTGTATACCTGGCTTTCTTGGGGAAGCTGGAGGTGGCATTAGAGAGTCAGGGACACAGCCCTGAGGTTGAGCTTCTCTCCTTGGCTTGCCTCAGGTTTAAATCAGTGTGAGAACCAGTATGGTTGGCATGAGGGCAAATGAGGAATATGGGCTGGAATGGTAATACAGATTTGCAGGAGATAAAAGCAGGTTTCTCAGAAACATTCCTCTTACCACCAGCATCTCTTCTGATACATGGTCTGGATGCTCACCCTGCCTTTCCAGGTTAATTTTGCCCCTTCTGCAAAAGGGGCATTTCTTGCATTCATAGCATTGCATCCAAATGTATAATTCCACAGACTATCAATGAACTTTCCCAAAAATCTCATGTTTACCAAGGCAGAAGATGTCAAATGCTCACTGATGTATCAGAAGATCATTGCTAAACCTGGAAGTTGAATATTGCCTTCCTGAGGTCCAAGCTGGTGCCTGCTCCCACAGTCCTGGGGTGTGCTCCACCTGCTGCAGAGGCACCCAGATACGTCGCCTCTTAATGGAGCTTGGGTCACTGCATGAAATGTTGAGTGGTCTAAGTAAGTCCTGTTCTCAGGGAAAACATCATAAACAGCAGGATAATTAGGCTAGAAAGGCAGATTCACAAGCAGATTTATTGCACATTTATTGGTACAGCCAGTGGGTAGGGGAAAAAAAAGATTAGGAATAGAGAATGGTGTAGTCTTATACAGTAGCAGAACTAGAGGGAGTGAATTTCACAGCTTCTGCTGGGAGTTCATCTTTTCTTCGACTACTGCTAGCCTATACCTGCTGGGCATCACTTTTATCTTTGACTCAAAGGACACTTCTGAAGAAATTTCCTTCCCTGGCAATTTTTTAACTTGAAAATACAATCTAAGGCATTTCAAAGGAGAAAAAGAGACTCTGGACCTACTTGCAAGGATGTTATCACACTATACTCTGAAAAAGCACTGTGTCTTTCCCCTGTATGCGAAACAAAAGAGCACTGAAGAAAAGAGAAGAAACCCAATGCTTACCCAGGTGTCAAGTCAATGCACTTGCAAACCAAAGCAGCATTTGGAGACAGGTTTATTTAGCACTATGCTTGTGATTTTTTTAGTCATATTGGGAGCTTTTAGACTTGTGGGTCCCAGAGATCTGAGATGAGGTGAGGGTCTTGCCTGTTACAAAAAGTAAGTTTCTTGCCCTTGCAGAGGAAATGTGATCTAAAGGAATAATAATGGCTTAAGTCAAGAGAGTTTGTTAGTTGCTGCTATTTAAAGAAAACTGTTTGTTTGGGTTTGGGGGAATCTGACTTACGATATTTAAATATTTGAAGCTGGCAGTAGTAACCCAACTCTTTGTTCCTCCACTTAAAACTTCCACAGGCTCTTCTCAGAGTAATCATGGTGCTGACAACACACAGGGACCTGAGTCTTCCCTATTTGTGCAAGAATTCACAGTAATGGCACACCTTTGACGTTTGGTGTTTTGAAACCAGAACAAGAGGAAAACTAAAGCCAAACTCCAAATCCCATTGTATGTTGATTTAACGGGCCTGGAGCCCTTCTCCAAGTAAAAATCCTGCAAGAGCAGACAGCTGGACTTGATGATCTGAAGGTTTTATTCATGTTTCAAATTGAGATCCAGCTCTTCTAGCAATGAATCTACTTTGTAGGTAGGAAATGGGAAGTTTCTCACATTGTTTTCAGCCCAAGAGAGTAGAAGGAAGGACAATCATTTGCCATTTTGCAGATACCTTATTTTGGTGCTACCAGAAATGTGTACCATTGAAATTGTTACTGCATAAAAAGTCACTAAAGTATCATACTGAAGCATGGCAAGATCCAAACTTGTTGAGCAGGCTTTTGTTTCTGATATGGAAAGCCCATATGGAGAATGGGGGTGTTACAGAAGTCTTTCCGTTACATAGAGCATGTGAGCTCTTGAACACTTTTGTTTTACATGGCAAATGGACTATCACTGTTTTAGGCATATAAGCTACTCCAGAACAGCACTCTGTGTCATCACTGTATTCCCAAATAAAAATCACCTTTTCTATACAGACAAGTACAGGGAAGGTCAACTGCCTTCTATTCACTGTGCACCTTGTGCACATACACAGCAATTCTGCTGCATGTCTGCATTTGCTCCAGAGGCCCTTACTATCTAGGGGACAGGTTTTTAGACCTGTACTGCTGCTGTGAACCCAGTAGATGTCCATGCACACCCACCTCATTTCCTGGGGTGCTCACTTGTCATCTTGTTGTGAGAGAGAGTCTGGTTAAATTAAAAAGGGAGCAAGAGCATTAGCAGAATTACACTTCAGCAGTCCTGCAAGAAACTGTTGCCTCTCTCTATGTTGTCAAGCTCAGGCATAGGAGGGGGGTGTCTGTGGCTCAGCTGAGCTGCTGCAGAACATGGGGCAGATTTTGAGGTCATAAATGAGTTTTAATCTACACCAACAATTGCGTGCATCCCTGCCTTTCCTCTAAACTGCAGAAGCAAGAGCAATTAGTCTGATTGAGAACATGACTGTAGAGCAGGCAATATGGGCTCTAATAAAGCAAGCATGCTTTTCCATTATAACAATTTGCATAATGTAATTCTATGAAGCATTTTCTTAATTTTTCAATGTTTTCATTCACCGAGCTCCATATTAATTGCTAATGAAAAACAGAGCAAGAGTTTTCTTTTTAAGGGCTTCCTCTGCCTTTTTGAAGTAAGAAGCTCAAAACAAAGCACAATTTGGCAGCTTACATTCAGATATACTTCAGTGCAGACCTCCTTCCTATCAAATATGTTTGATAGCTCAGAGGACACTGTCATTGTAGAGTGGACAGAGGGGGTATGCAGCCTGTGAGATAGTCCTCTGGTTACCATGCTATTAAGTGCCTATCTAAAGCTTAACAGCCAGGTTATCCACTCCTTCACCCTGAGTTGGCTCTGTTTTGTTCTGGGACCAAAGTAGCTTCCAGCCAGGTCAAAACTGATGTGGCAGAAGTAGTAAAGATAATGGTTAACTTTTTTTTGTCCCACACACATTCTGCTCTGAGGGGTCAAGGCCTTACCCAAGGCCTGGACGTGTGCCTGTTCTGTGTGTTTTGACTTCATGCCTTCAGAACACCACCAAGCAGAAGGAGAATGAATGAATCCTTAGTGTGCTGGGGGTTGAGCAGTCATATCAACATGCAGAAGCTTTTAGCCATGGCAGCTGCCTTTGCTTTTGGGCAACAAGGGAAGAGTGAATGCCGCCTTTGATTAGACATAGCGGAAAACTACTGCATGTGGGCAAGGTGATGAGGGTGGTGGGACACTGGAACAGGTTGCTGAGAGAAGTTGTGGGTGCCCCATCCCTGGATGTGTTCAAAGTCAGGTTGGATGGGACTTTGAGCAACCTGATCTAGTGAAAGGTGTCCCTGCCCATAGTTGGGGGCTTGGACTAGATCTTTGAAGGTGCCTTCCAACTCAAACCATTCTATGATTCTGTGATAAAGTGGTGAGTTTGGACACTGGGGTCTAAGATGTTTCCTAATTCTCTGATGGAAAAACCTCAGGAAGAAGGAAAGGTGTGGTAGCTGCTGCGTATTTGTGAGAGAAAGAGGGAAACCACCAAGGTTTAGCTCTGTAGACAACCAGAGGGGTGCTTTCTGTGAAACCATGAGAAAAAAAACCCCAAAGCATGAAACTTTGGATGCAAGGAGTCATAGTCAGAGACAATGTGTGTTACTAGTGGTCTCTTACTATGCTCAGGGAAAAAAAATGCTTCACATACTTGGAAAATAATGCACCCCTCAATTTTTCTTACTTGTAGAAACAGTTTGCAATTTTGTTCAATTCCTTGTGTCAAAAGAAACAGCTATCTAGCCAGTTCAGACCAGGCTACAGTCCACAGCCCTGCCTTCCTTGTGCATCACTGTGGCAGGGTGGTGAGTGCTCCAGTGCTGTGTTAGGACAAAGCAGGTTGTCCTGAAGATGAGGACTGGGTAAATAGAGCAAAACAAAACCAACATGGAGCATATTATTATCAGGACACGTCAATTGAATCACAGACCTCTTTTTTATACTGTTGTGCATAGGTATATGTTCTTAAAGGTAGGGATATTATTGTTATTTAACTGCTTGGTGCTTTCTGGTGGTGTTCTCATCTTTAGATGCTACCATTGCAGTAATAAAATATAATGATGATGATAACAATGTCTTTGGGAGGGCACTTGCTGAAATTGCTTTTTGGGTGTTGTGAAGAACTTTTATTTACCAAATGGTTAAGAGACTATAAATTAGAGGTAGTCATTAAAAATTTGAATTTATCTGCATGTACTTCTCAAGAAGATAAGGGGACTCCTGTTCATAAAATCGACAGTGCTCAGTCAGGAAGATGACAATCACATGTGATTCAAGTGATCTATGATATCCAAAAGCAGCAAATCACAAAGCTATGGCAGTTAGTAGCAGCAATCAGGTGACAAAGAATGATGGATCAAAATGTGTTTCTGCAAAACATGTCCATTATGAGTGACAAGTATTAATAAATATCACTAGTTTCATGTAAATAAATATCACATTAATAAACACCATATTCCACTGAGGAGCTCTTCATATTTTAAATACAGTCTGTCTTTCTTACCATTGTCTCAAAGGCTTAGAGCATATAGGTCTTAAATCATTTAAGTTTCAGCCTCTCAGTCAGGATCAGTTTTTGGCCATGGCCTGTGAGGGCATGTCCTTGGTCACCCATAGTCTCAACAAACAGCAGCAGAAGCAAGAAGAAAAAGGCAGTGGAGCCCCATGCTACCACTCCTGCCTTCAGGAGATGTCTGCATGGGCTTGAATAAATCCTGTCCTCAGTTTCCAAAGGTTTGGGGAGCGGACAGGTTGGTTCTAACTTTCCACCAGACATTTAGTGTAAATGGTTGCCTGGTGGGATAGTGGTTTGGGTGGCCAGGAGGGAAAAGGCTTGGTGTGCATCTCAGGGGCTGCAGGGGAGAAGATGCCTCAGAGCCAGGCTCCATGGTGAAAAGCTGGCCAACGGTGACCAAAGCAAGATTTGACTAGCTGGGGGCCCAGGCTTGCCCCAGTGAAAGTCCCACTCGGTCCTATGCTTTAAAAGGGAAAATTGGTATCTCACAGCAAACTGGAAGGTGAACCTGTGGGACATGGTGATTCCGTGGGATGCGGTGATCCCGTAACTGGGGAGGGAGACAGCCCTGGCACAGGGCTGGCAGGGGAAGAGCCTCTGCTTGGGCTGGGCAGGGAGGATAGCTCTGCTCTCCCACACAGGGTTGCCCAGGGGATGACAGTCATTTTTCCCTTTGCTCAGCTTGGCCCTCACCACTTACCATGGCACTGTGATCTGCAGGCTCTGGTCTAATGCACCACAAGGCATTTTTCTCAGGCTGGGAGCATGGGTGTCCATGCAGTGAAGACTCCCATGGAGACTTCCCTACGATTTCCCTTGTGCTACTTCCCAGCAGTCCCTGGGGAAAGAGACCATTTGGGTCTTCAATAACAGCACTGAAGCACCCATTCTCTCCCCAGGACGTGTCAGCTTCTCTCAGTGGGGAGCAATGGGCAAAGTAATTACCACTCAGTATCCAAGAAGCACCAAAGGGCAACCCTTGGCAGTGGCTCTGGCACTGGGTGGGATGCTGTGACTCACTGGGGGAGTCCTGCACACAACCAGGGAGCTGTTGCCTGCTTATTGCTGTAGCCCTCATGCCCAGCCTTGTCCTCACTGGGGCATGTAGCCCTGCCGCAAACGGCTGCAGCTTAGCACTTGCGTGAGGGCTGTCTGCACCTTGCAAACCCTGGTGATAAATCCTCTGGGGGATTAGTCTCCAGCAGCCCCAGCTGCTGCCGTTTCTGCTCAGATCCCTGTGCAGAGCTGGCTCTGGGGTGCATGGGGAGAGCTGAGGTGCCCATGGGGTCCGCAGTGCCATGGGAAGGGTACACCGGGACCACGCGACTTGGCAAAAGTCCAACCAGCCACACAGCCTGGGGGCTGCAGCCATGGCACAAGCCAGGGTAGTGCTGCAGCCTGCCCGGCGTGGCAGGGCACACAGCCAGGGGCATGCCAGCCGCTGCTTTTTGGCCTCCCTTGCACCCCCTGGGAAATGCACCAAGGGAGTTGCATGGACTTCACCTCCCTTTGACTGAGAAGGAGCTGAAGTACCTCCTTTGCTTTCTTTAAAATAAGAATTCAAGCCTTATTCCATGCCCTCTCTGCCTCCCCTGCAACTCCCAATACTTGCAATCAGTTATTTTTCAGTCTCATTTTTTTGTAAAACATAAGTGTTTCTCAGGGAGAGAAACCTGACAGCTCTAGAAGCTGGTAGGAAAAAAATAAAGTTAGAAATAAAAGGAAAAAAAAAAATCAAAGATGTTTAGTTGTCACCAGAAAACCCTGAGTGTACTTGATCTCTGGAAAAAATACATAGAATGAAGTGGAAAACTCAGAAAAGGATAACAGAAAGACAGGTGTAAAATTAGGGCCTGATGCAGCCTGCAGTGAACCAGTGAGAGCTGAATCCTGAGCACCATGAAATGATGGGCTGAGAGCTGCTGAGTGGTGCTGTGGGGAGAGGGCAGGTGGTTTTTGCAAGGTTGTTTTTTAGGTCACAATTACTTTGAAATTAATTTTTTTTCCCCATCAGTAAGTGAAACCTAAAAAAGGCAAAAGGCATCTTGTACATCTCCTTAAGTGGAAAACACTCTTTAAAGTATGTCTGATAGTGATCTCAGAAACAGCTGCTGGTCCTGGCAGGCAAAGACAGCGCAAACACACTATTCTTAGACCAAGAAAGCGTAAGTAGGTCGAGTTACAATTGGTTCTTGTAAACACTGACCCCACTAAAATCAGAAATTGATACGAGGTCAGAAGTTTGTAGTATGCTGAATCAGAGAGATAAAACGGATGGGGTTGATTTAGTCTCCAAATACCCGTTCTTTTGGTTCATCTCCATTTTTACCGAATGTGTTTTGCTCCACATGCTGTCAGTGGTTGGAGACTTCTCTCCCATGGGGGAGGTACCATAGGCCCTCCTGAAGGCCTGGCAGAAATAAGACAGCAGTACAGTTTAGGGAT
Organism: Haliaeetus leucocephalus; assembly: GCF_000737465.1. Lineage (NCBI taxonomy): Eukaryota > Metazoa > Chordata > Aves > Accipitriformes > Accipitridae > Haliaeetus > Haliaeetus leucocephalus. Next base: position 51,340 of record NW_010972591.1, read on the forward strand.
GCCTTTTTATTTACGCATCCCGAGGTAAAGCTAAATAGTTAATGAGACTAAAAAGGAAGTTGCAACTTGATAAGTGCTTAGCGCTTGCTAATAAAACACACTGTACATGTGAGCAGGGTGACTCCTTTCACAGTGCCACCTTCTTGTTTGCCAGAGCTGAGATGGATGCGCAGGTTGTGCTAGTCTACCTGGGTGCCTGACTCCTGGAAATGTAGCTCTTCAACTCATGCCTGTCCACCGGCCACCACCAGGCCACGTTGGCTGAACCGGAATTTCAGGTCACGTTCTTCACTGGCTGCACCAAGGGCTGCCCAGGGAGTGTGGCATCAACGGTGACTGGAGGCGCAGCGGGAGGCAGAGGACCTTGGAGCAGGGCTTCCCCAAGGTGCCCTAGAGGAATTATCATTCCTGCTCTCCTCAACTCCTGTGTGAGTCTTGGAGCTACTTGAGTCTGGTCCACACCGAACCAAGCAGCAGTGGGCTGCTTTTGTAGTGCTGCCGGCTGGAAAGGAGGGATGAAGAGCAGCAGAGGTGGATGGGGCTGGGCAGCCGACGTGGCCCCGCAGGGCACTGCCTCTCTGAGAGGGCTCTGCAAGGCTCCTGCCTCCTCCCAGTGGCGGCTGTGCCTCCCCCTGTCTGCAGTGCTGCAGGACACCTCTGCGGGGTCCCGGCTTCCCCAAAGCCACTGCTCTTTCCTCTGTCTGTGCTCTCACCTCTCTCCTTTTCTGGGATGGAAACATTTAGACATGGAGGTAGCTCATCTGTAGGCTAAAGAGAAGGTTGGGGTAAAATGTGGGTAGTAAATCCAGTGCAGATTTTAATCCTGCATTTATTTATTTTTTAACTGCCCAATTTTATTCCATGTTTTAGCTGCTTTTTTAGGCTGGCATTATAAATTTGTTTCTACTCTATTCCACACATGTATTACATTACAGCTCAGGGACCTCCTCCGCATCCAGTTGAGCAGTACCTAATTATAGCTCGAGCTGGCCTTTTAAATAGGCATAGCATCTTTTCCAAATAATGTTCCTCTCTGTCTTTTTCATTGCAAAAGTAGATGTGGTACAGTTGTTTACAGCCACCTTGACAGAGGAACCAAGACCAAAACATCTTTAGCAGCATTGAGCTCATTCTGATCACAAGAAAAACTTCTGCACTTGATTGCAGACAATGAGAAGGAAAGACTACACCAAAAGGAGGTTTCCAAATAAGCCTGGTAGGCAGGGCAACATGAGGATACTGATCCATGAGCTCTCAGCATAAAAGACTGAGGCTTAGCTGAGCCTGAAATGAAAGAGGGTTGTCTTAATTGTGAGTCTGAGCCCTTTCCTTGAAACTGTAACTGAGTCAGTGGACTGATTTAATTCCTTGCTCTTGTTAAAACAGATTAAAAAATTCTGACAGTGTTGGGATCCCATTATTGGTCAAAAGACAGGTTAAATCTTTAAGAGCTTGGGTTTTTAATTGGGATAGACTTATCAAGTCTTGTGATTTATAATGATTTTCACAGTATCTTTGAATTCCTTCTTGCAGCTCCAGCACCTGAAAACATTTTAGCAAACAAGAATACTCTACTTTAACTGAAAAACAAAGTGTATCTACTGAAGTTAGAAGAGCTTGAAAATAGGACTCCTGAGGTGCAAAACCATCAGGCAAATAACCTCTTGCCCCAGCAATTTGTGTTTCACCTTTCAAGCAAATGTTCTGCTTTGCAGGTCCTAAATCAAAGGGCAGCAATAATATCACTGTTAAGTTCATAAGTAGCCATTGGCTATACTGCAGCTTTTAATGTGGGAATAAAATTGTACTTATATATAGCTGACACAAGATACAGTTGCAGCTTGGTTAGGTCCTGCCTATGTAACTGAATAGATCTTTTGTTACATCAGCTAGGCTATTAGAGACCACTGATGGGAGTGTTTAGAAGACTGGCAAATCATACTAACTTTAAATTCTAAAACTAAATTGTCTGCTAAATTCATTCATTAGCAACCCACTTGCTAATGGGTAATTCTTACATGATATTAAGCATTGTTACTACATAGAGAAAACTCTTAGTGCCTAACAGCGATAGTCTAAATTAGCCGTGAGTACATGATACCACAGAGCTAATAGCCTGCATTGCTGGCTGTAATTTTGGTTGTTCGTAATCACCAAGGTCCAACTCATCAGGCCTGAGAGCTCTTCAGTAAGAGAGCCCAAGTGGTCTTCTTTCTTCTCTGATTCCCTGTGTTATGCCTAATGTTTTCATGCTACTGACACCCTCCAAAAAGGCACAGAAGGTCTCCTCTGCTCCTGATACCACTTATCTTATTTTCTTTTGTCTTGCCATTGGTCCTTCTTGTTCCATCTACTCCTGGGCTCTTGAACATCTCTTGTCATCTGTCTGGCAACTTTTGTTACTCAGATGCCTCCAATGTGCAACTACAGCTGTCTTTGCCCCTTTGGTGATCACTTTGCTTATATACTTCTGGAAAATTGCATCTGGCTATGCCATCACAGTGTTACAAAATACTTGCATGCTGTTGTTAATTACACTGTTTTAGTGTCCAGGTTGAAGGCAAGTTAATATTGATGATATCCTGATTAGAGCACTTCTATAGGTGTCAGGCTGCTGTTTTGGCTACACTGTACTGATATGGAAAAACACAACCAATACTCCATCTGCAAGAACATGCAATTCTATAATTGAGGTATTAAAGACCATGACACTGAAGTAGACATCACAGCAATCAAAACCCCCCCCCAGAATCCAAAGAACCAGATTAGCAAAAAAACCCCCAACAACCTAGCAGGGGTTAAATCAATAAGAAACCATGATCAGACTTTTTTGGTAGCAAGTTCAACCTCCTGCTTCTGGCAAGGCCAGGCTGGCTGAGAACTTTTGAGGCTCAGTCAGGACTCCTGGGAGCCTTTTCTCTCTAAGCCTTTCTGGAGCACTTTGCCCTCAGAAAGAGCCCTTTAATTGACTTCTGACACTCTCCTGGAGGTTTCCAGCAGGTGCCAATGCTGCAACAGGCAAAGCAGTGGTGCAAATGGCAACAGTTTCCTTTACTGATCCAGTGCCAGAGGGAGACTCTCTGAACAAAGAATGACATTGAAGGCCTGTGGGAAAATGGTCAGTGATCCCAAAATTAAACCTGGCAGGCTAGCTGTGGTAATGATCACTGGGATCTGAAGAGGGACTGAGACAGAACTGAGTCAACACGGACCCAAGGTGTCCCTCCAAATGATCCAAGCCATGCAACAGTAAGTGCCTACATGTTGCCCACACTCACTCCATGCCACCACGTTTGGTTCCAGGGTCTGAACAGGGAGCGTGGGTTGGCACCACGCCTCACTCAGAGGTCTCCAGAGTTTTCCACCTGGTTCCCTTGGGGCCCATACATGGGTCTCTGCACCTGTGATCCACACCTCTGGGAGCAGGGTCCTCACTAAATTCAAAGGTGGCACCAGTGGCTGCTGTGCAGCTATCTGCCTGGAGCGTAATGAGAAATGACTACAACATTTCCCTGGGAAATGGAAGACCTGGATTCAGTTCCCTCAGCCTAGGGAAGACCAGGCTTGCATCTCCCAACACTGCTTGTGGGGGACATTTTTCACCCAGCACTGTAAAATGAGCCATTCAAGGCTCATGGGGCAATAGGGACTTGGGGGACAGGTCAGGACAGTAAGTGAGTAACGAAGTGTCCTTAACCTGGCTTGGCTAAATATCTGACAGAGCATGGGACCAGACTGCTGGTTACACAGGGTTATGCTCCCTCTCTGACTCTGGGGGCCATGCTGCGTGGTACCACTCTGCTATGCACAGAGCAAGGGTTACGTACTCATCATTATCTTTTCACCTAGTGCCTACACATGCAGCTTCTGGCTAATGAAATAGAAAGAGCTTTTAAAATGTTGAAACTGGTTACACTTTAGCTGTATTTGCATTTCCCTGATATTTCTTGGACTACAGAGAGCCCCTCTATTGGTCAGTGGCAAAATCTCAAATGGCTAGAATAAGACTAGATCCATCTCTTCATTAAGAATGTCACTATTTGAACATAACATGTCCACATGACAATTTGCCTGTGGCCTGATTCAGCAAAGCTCCTCAAGTGCATTTAACTCTAAGTGAGAAGAGCTATTCTGAAATCAGCAGTTGACTCATGTACAGCTAAACATGTACTTAAATACTTGATGGCGTAGCTCCTTGCCTCTGGGTAGCTTGGCACCCAGCCAGGCTGTGGGTGCAGGGAATGGCCACCCCCCAGAGTTGTACATTTATTTTATTATTAATTTTTTGCCACTATGCAGAAAGAGGTTGGGATCTATAAGCCACTGGCACTGGTGAGCTTTCCTTCTCTTGTCCCAGCTCCTCCAACTTCAAATAGGTGTGCAGCTTTCAGAAGACATTCAAGTGAAATTCCTCTTCTGTGGGGCATTTAAATGCAATCGTTTGTGTCTGCTTGGCTGCAAGCACCCACAAAGTTGCCCATCCACGCTCCTTCCACTGAATAATTAAGGCACTTTTAAAATGTCTTAAGGCACTTTTGCTTCTATGTGAAGAGATATTTTTCAGGCTCAGACCACTTACAGGTTATATTTTGTTGTTTAGTCTGATTTCATCAGCTGTGTCCATTTTGGGGTTGCCTTTTGGTAGCCAGACAAGGGCTTTCTTCACCTGAATGTGACAGTGGATCATTTAACCAGTCCCCTTTGTGAAGAGTCATCTATTCCTCCTAATCCTTCTCGACATGTTCTCTTGCTTTCCATGCCTGGAAGAGTAAGGGCACCAAACTTTAGCTGAAACATTATACTGCAGGATCCTCACTGTAGAAATAACTCATCCAGACAAGTCCTTCTGGGATCAGATAATGCCCAGCTGATTATCTACCGACAGCCTATGACAAGCTCCAAAGCTCTGGTAAAAGACCTATATTCACAATTATAAAAGAGCCACAGTACCTACAGGGAAATCAAAGTTGCTACCTGGAGCAAGGGCAGGGAATTTGTGGATGGTATGTTTCTCTTTAAAACAATAATTTTTGAAATAGAATTTTTTAAAAAAAGTTTTATTAGATTGTTACAGAAGATATTTACAGTACATAAAGTATATGCACAATACAAATATTTTGTGATATATAACTTTGACAAGTGATCCCTGCTGCTTTAGATTGCAATTTTTAAGCAAATTTATTTCAGTCACAACAAAGGGGTTAGTGGTGAATCCTGCATGAACTCACAGGCTTCATACCTAGACTTCCTTTCCTCCTTGCTGAGAGCACCTTGCTCCATGGCTGTGGTCTTTGTGTGCTCAGGGAGAAAGTTTGTATTGGAATAAATTCTTATAACAAGCAGCTGAGGGTGTTTTTGTGTCCTTAATGGTGTCCAGTTATGAGAATATTCCTTCTGGTTCTTCTCTGTCTCCAAAAGCAGCAGGAAAAGCTACTTGCCTATTTCTTTGAACTGTGGCAGCCAGAAATGTGAGTGTCTTGGGCTCATACATACCCACAGAACCGTCCTTTTTCTATTCATCTCCACCTGAGACTGAAACAGATGGCCTGTGAAAGTTGAAGAACACAAGCTGTATTAAGGAAAAGCTGCCCTAGCCCTTCAGCACTCTCAAGAATTCCTTCTTGGGTTTTCTGGCCTCTGCAGACTTCACCAAAGCTTTCCCAGCCCTGTGTTGAGCTAAACTGCAGCAAGGCTTTTCATTCCTTGAAAGTGCTGGGCATACGGGGAGCCTTGTGCCCCTGTGAAGGGCTTGGGCAGGCACCAGATCTGATGAGGTGCACTCGAGAAACCCCATCCCCGTTCCTGAGAGACTGCAGGTTAGATCCTCCCAAAAAGGGGTGGTTGGGACCAAGGCAGCCATCTGCCCTAGCACCACCCCTCTGCCCACCAGTGGTGGTCCACTGTGGCCTGCACCGGCTGAGACCCTGTGGAGGGGTCTCCAAAGAGGCTGAGTTAGACCCATCTCTCCGCTGACTGCTGGGAGATCTCAGGAAGATTGGCCTTGTTAGGCTGAAGATACGCTTTGGCTGTATGCCCCTAAGTCTTAATCATACAGACAGGTGAGCAAAGAAAATATCACGCTGGTTTTCTGTATACGTCTTTCTCATCTCCCCCCCCCCCCCGCCCCGAATTATCTAGGAATAAAGAGCGAATGCAACAGTTTCATTGTCCATGAACTATTTATAGCAAAGAGCTTTCCAGTATGCCATTCATCAAATGGAAAAAATATAGCTTGGTCTTTAGTGATACTCAGAAGCTTTGAAATTCAAAGAACAGAACTTGCTTTATATAAAGTAAACAAATAACAGGCTTTTGAATGGAAAAAAAAATCCTTTTTTTTTTGTAGAAGTAATTGTTCCAAGCTTTCCTCTTTCTGTCTCTTTGCAATAAAGCATCCAACACCCTATTTCAAAGATTTTTTTGTCCAAATGAAGTAAGTAGACCTGAAAATATTTTCCATTTTTTGCGATGTCTTGGCCTGCAGGTCCATCCAATTTTTACAAGAGTGTAAGAGGTCCAAGGGATGGACAGAATAAATATTGCTTGAACTAAAAAGCATGGAAGAGTCTCTCTGGCTTTTCTGGGGTTTAAATCAGGCTCTAGAGGGAGGTTATTTTGCCAGCTGTGCTGTTTCTCCCTGAGCACACTGCAGCTACAATTTGCAGTAAACATTAACTGCTTCTCTACTGAAATTTTCACATTTTCCCATGAATATATTATAGGAAAACTATGAAATGGTACAGTACTTACAGATCAGATGAATTTATGTAAATGTTCATCACCTCAGTGAACAGTTCTCATGAAAGGTAGTGAGAAATAAACTGTGAATAATTCCTCCCCAGTCCTACCAAGAGGGAGATGGGAGAAGAGACATTTTAAAATCTCACTCAAGTTGTCAGTGATTTTCTCCAGGGCTTTCTTAGCTCAAATGGTTTTTAGCAAAATGAAACAGTGTTAAAAAAAAATAAGTCTTCACCAAAAGTTTGGAGAGAATGTTCCTAATGGAAAATGGTGCATCCAAACCCCAGTGCAGCCAATTTAATACTCCTGACATTTGCTGGTAGCTGGGATTATGCAGAATGAGGAAATCTAGGATGTACCATAGCCAGGTGAAAGCCATGCTGGCACATGGAAGTGCCTCCTTTTACTGCTCTCCTGCCACCAAACTGGTTTTAGGTTGTAATGTACTAGCTCGGCTGAATGGCTGGTGGGAATTGGCTTTCTGGTTCACAAAGTAGGGGTCATCACTCTGCTTCCATTAGCATTCTGTGGCAGAAGCCAGGATATTCCTGTGGTGCAGGGTCTGTGTGCTACTAGCACAGATTTCCACCTGTATAAGACGCTACCCTTTATAAATACTTGAAATTAGGAGAGGAGCTATTAATGATTTGCCTCCTCAGATATGCATTGATTAATGTATCTGCACTACAAGCAGGAAAATGCTATAAGATTCTCATAATTTGGCTGCCTGAACTTGCCTAACTAGATTTTGACTTTTATATCACCATGAAAACATAGCGTAGGCTCCTTGGGTACTGTGCAATTCCCCAGCGTCCTGTTTGCATGCTGCTTCCAAAGGGCACTGCAACAACATTTGAACCACTGAATACCTTCCTCTACTGGGGTGGTATGTTGATAGCATGAGTGCTGGCATCGGTGCGATGGTCCTCTGTCTGTGCCAGCCCCGTGATGCTGTTTGCCTACCATGCACCACAGCAGCGCTGGCTGTGAGGATGCTGGATCAGCAACATGTTCCATCTTGTGCTGCTCTGGCTGCCCCAGCTGTGAGTGTCTTCTCTTCCTGCCCTGGGCAGTGGATATTAAACATCAGCATGCAAGGCTGGACAAATCCACAGTCCAGCTTAGGAAGAGGGAAGGCTCTTGTAGCCTGCAGGGATGTACAAAAGCCAGGAGCATTCAAGCCCCTAACAATTTTTCCAGTGAAGACGAGCCTCTGTCTGTCCTTCTGAGCGAGTGGTGAGACTTGGCTGGGTTTGGCACCAATTTTCCCGGGTCTGCACATGTGGTCGTTGCTAACCGTCTCTCTGAACAGCACTTGGCACAAAGGGCTTCTTGACTACTTGCCTACATACTACAAATCAAAGCAGCAGAAGAGAGTGGTGGCTTTCCTTCAGAGCCGCTCTTTGCCGCAGGTTTGCGACCTTAGAGTTCTTCTAGCGTTTCATTAATCCCAGGAGGTGACATCCTATTAAATGTCCTTATCACATTCCAGAAGGTTATTTCATAAATATTTCATGGTCCGTAAGTGGAACAGCTGTTCCCTTGCAGCACTGTTAATAGCACAGATCCCCTCCGCCAGGAGTCCTGTCTTGCACTATGCTGCTGTGGCTGCCTCAACCCTACCCCTCTCCTGCATCACCAACTTGCAGAGCTGCTGCTGCTGCTCTTCCAGGCACAGTTTAACACTTTGCTTTGTATCTCAGCCTGAAAGCACCCAAAAAAAGGTCCGACGAGGTCTAACAGGGGAGGACAGGAGGCATGACCCAGCTGCCATGCACATGGCTAAGCTCTCTTCCCTCTTAAAATGGGACAATCACATCCAAACCGTCTCCGGTGAAGGGTCCCAGTGTCACACTGCCTGAGCTGTGCATGGGCACATGCATCAGTGGGGCTTAGCCAGATGTGTGTCCTGGGTGTGTTTTGTTTACTAGTACAGATGGGAGCTTTGGGACTAGTGGGGAGCACAGAGGCAGGGGCCATCCTTGTGGCAGGGGGGAAATCTCCAGGGTTTTGCCGGGAGCAGAGACCTCCACTCCTTGTGTGCCTGGAGACTTGACTGAAAAGAGACGGAGCAGGAGAGACACAGTCCTGACAAATTATTGGTAGGTGAATCCTGTCCCACTTTTTTTTAAAAAACTGAGCTTCGCTAAAGTTTTAGCAAGCCAGTAAACGACGATTTGCACCTAGCCATGTGGGAAGATAAAGGTCAGGTGTGGCAAGCCATGGTCTGTTCTAAAAATGATGCTAAAACCAAGCTGATATTGCCAACCTATGCTATGGGATTAAGACCTCCTACCAAAGAAATTGGTGTAACAGCTGGGCTGCCACATCAGTCCAAAATGCTTAGATCATGACACAGTCAAAGAGCTTGCCTCCTACAGGAGATACTTTTGGGTTTATGGTAAGCTTGGTGGGACTGAGATCGAATAATACAACATGTCTTTTTCCTCGCTTGCCATGTCACATGCAACCCAGTAACCTGGGATGGAAATCTGAAATTTTTGAATCAAACACACCAGAAAGGGAATAAAAAATATAGAGCAGTGAATCTGGCAGAAGCATACTTCTGGTGCGCACTGAGTCTTGAAAAAAGATGTTTTGATTGCAGAAGGACAAATTTCCTTCATCCATGAGGACAAGACTTGGTGGGTAGCAGGTGCTCCATGGAGACGCTCAGAGTGGGCACTGGAGATGCTGCAGACAGATGGCTGCAATTTTCGTCTCTGTTGTGCACTCAGAAGGCTGGTCAGAAAAGTCATCACCTCCTGCATGGCTTCTGTGATGTGTTTTGGACAAGACATGCAGTACCGAGATTGCAACACAAATCCAAGGTTAGATTTGTAGGTGGGATCAGCAATATTTCTTACTGAGATTACAGTTATTTTACAGGCATGGGTTTGCTAAAGTGCCAAAGGCATTTATGAAATTCATAGCTTGAACAAACAAGATAACCTGGATCTGGGATGAATGTTTATGGACTGAAGAACAGAGGAGTGTTGTGAGAGAAGGAAAGCAGCCCAAATAACCCTGATTTTAGAAACAGTCTCTGCAGACTGAAATTGGGGTGGGCTTTTTGTGCTCTCACCTGCTGCATTTTTAAATCTGTAATAGCCTGAATTTCTGCTGAAGAAGGGATTTTGAGATTAGTTGGTAAAAAACATGTATTTATACAATTGTTTTTATTTGCAGTTTTCTGACAAATATCACATGCATTTCTCTTACATTTCCAAACTGGCTCTGTTTTGCCTGGCTAGTGCAGTTCAGCCAGAAGCACTAGCCCTGGCCAGACATAATGGTAAATCCCAGTTTAGGTAGCACTGCTGACCAAGTGAAAACTGACAGTGGGGTCAATCCTGTTCAAAAATATTTGTGGCTGGATGCAGAAAGCTCTGTTCCCTGCATCTATCTCCAGATATGTTCACCCTTGTTCTCACTGGACGTGGTCCCCGAGTTCTGCTAACCTCTTTGTAAGTACTTTGGGCCCAACAGCATTTTCTAAGACACTTTGACTTGTCTGTCATCAGTTTCCCTGAATTTGAATATGCCTCTGCTTGGCCACTTTTCCTTGCAGCCAGGTTTAATGCACTCTCTTTCTTAGGGCACTGCCAAGGCAAGACCTTCTTTTTCTTCCAAGTCAAATGCCTTGGGAGAGAGTAGGCAGGCAAGGGCATGCACAGTCATGCCTCTAGGAGGGGGGGAGCAAGCAAGCTCCTTGGCTCAGAGTATCCCTCGCATCCTGCCCCCCCCCCCCCTTGTATCCACACCCCCAAACACACACACGCTCTTCTCCATTGCTCCTTGGCTGACATTTCCCCAGCACCTCCCGTTCTCTCAGGCTGGTCATATCCAAGCCATGTGCTGGCAAACCTCAGAAAATAATTGGCGCAGAACCAACCATTTCTTATTGCAAGGAGGACTGCACATAGAAAACAACATGAGCTAGCAAGGTTTGTGTGCCCTTATTGCCCAGGTAATCATCAACAGCATCAACCCCTGCCAGTGTGTTGGGGTGGAAAAACTGAACTTTAGCTCAAGATAGTGAAGCAACATCCCTCTAATGTTTCCTGGGACAAGGAGTTTCTTGTCTGACCTGGCACAGATTGCCACTTCTCTCCAAGAGCATAGCAAGCCCCACAGGAGCTCTGCAGAGGATCAGAGCATGGGTCGCTGGCTGTTTCCTGCTGGATTAAGAGATACTTTTGTTAACCAGGGTTGACACAGGTCGATGTCATGTCATCCAGCCTGAGCAGTCCATTAGGTGTCAGATGGTTGCTATGTCCTATGGGCAAAGTACTGATTTTGTTAATATTATCAAGCCAAGCCAAAGAGCGTACCAACCTGTGTCCCTGACCCTCTCTTGCAGGGAAGAGTTACAACAAGTAGGAATTCATGCTTGCTGCTAGTTTAGCCAGATGTCCTATCTGGAAAGTGTCTCCTCTGATCCACAAAGGTCTGGAAGACGGCAGATCACACCTCTTCCAGTCAGGAAGAACTGGAGGAGGCTTCAGAGGGGCAGATGCCAGAGGTGCATTCAGCCAATGCTTTCAACACAGCACTTTCAAACAGAGCATCTCGTAAACACCTGTGCAAGCATTTGCACCATGCAAAATGGCTAGCACTGAGCAGTGCACCCAAGGGTAGAGGGAAGGTGGGGTGCCTGGCTCCAGCTGCCATAAACACCGACTGCGCATGGGCAGGTCAGCTGTTTACTGCTGCAGGATTATGTCTGTGGCCTGATCCAGAGAAAGTCATGCTGACAGCTGGTTTGGTAGTGCCCAGGTTTGATATTAGTGGTTGCCTAATCAAGCCCTGGGAGGGTAAAACAAGTAGTTTCCTGTTTCAGAGAAGGGAATGAATGATAATGTGTTAGTAGAGGCTATGATCCTCCCAAGTAAAGGCATGATACCTGAGCAGGGAGTGGATGTCCTTGTTTTTTTCCCTTAGCCATATCACACTTAAGTCTGTAGGCATAAACGTAGGTGTCTGTGTACTGCTCACTTGCTGCTATCTGTCTGCAGTTGTATACCCTCAGGTAATGATGCCTCCATCTGCTCATGCTGAGATGTGTTAATTGATTTTGTAGAAAGCAAAAAGTGGATTTAACTGTTCATCAGTGATACAGAAAGTGTGATTACTAAGACAAGAAGAAGGCAAGGAATATTTGTCACAAACAAAAGAGGAAGCTTAACCTTAGTGTGGTAGCTAATGTTAAAAGGCTTTACTCCCAACATGTTACTGGCCAGCAGTTGTGTTAAAAGTTGTTGTTCACTCTTAACACTTGTCTTGCAGAGTCCAGACAAACACGTCTAGCAAAACAGATTGGGAGAGCAACCTCCAAAGGGCTAATTATAATGCATGTGGATCTTGACCAAGCAAGAGGAAAGAAGCACTGAGGGAGCCCAGACTGAGGGTACTGGTTTGGGCTGTTCCACAATTTGGCTGTTCAAACTTCTTTTTCTGGGTTAGATCCTGACAGTGCCTAACACTCAGCTGCATTTTGTAGCCTGGAGCAAGCATCTGGGTCCTGGAGAGGGAGGAGGTTGCTGGATTGTTGAGAGTATCTATGTCTGACTTCTCATTTATTCCATAATAGTACAGTGCACTGAGAAAGAATAATAATTTCTTTTTATTAGTTAGATACAAAGCTCCGATCTGCTTTGTCTTGAGCCAAGGTTCATTTCAGATTTCATTCCACTCACCCAGGGTCAATGACTGGGTGATTAGAAAGTCATTAGAGACCTCTCGACTCTTTTTGGCTGTGTATAAACAGCTCAAAGATGAAGGGTGAATCAGTGCTGAGTGGAGATCTGCTCCTGCCTTCCCTCCCCATCATGTCACTCCAGCCCTTATTAGCTGTTTGTCCTAACAAGCACAAAGCAATGCCACCATGTGCTCAGGGCTCAGTCCGGCTCCAGTTAAAACCCACAGCAAGATTCCTCTTGAATTCAATGAGAGAAGGATGAGATCCTTCATAGGTTGACTAACACCACATGAACCTGGGTAGGAAGTGAAGTTGATTAGAACACAGCTACTTAAATTAAGATTGTGTTTGCTATTGTAGTTCATACTTTTCTCAGGAATCAGTGACTTATTTGGGTTGCTACAGCTACTTGGTACTGTCATGCAAACCCAGCTCAGCCTGTTGTTGGAATGCTGGATGTGGGCAATTTGAAAAATGAACACTACAAATGTTGCGTTAATCACACCAGAGCTCCTCTGACTGCCTCAGACCCCTAAAAACAATACTGCTTGTGCTGACGGGTGTCTCTCACTTGGTTTTGGTTTATGGAATAAAATGTTTTAATATGAGGATTGTGGCTTTTCTCAACAGAGTGAGGCTGGCGTGGTATTTGGCTCTATAAATAAAGCAGAACTATGAGCATCTCTCTGCAGAGGGTCTTTGTGGGTGTGGTGGGCCAGCAGAGACATATTTTACGTACTGTTTAGTAGCAGTTTATCTATTCATTGCACCCATTTACATTTGTAGAGCACACCTAAATGTTGCAAAAGCATTAGGTCTTCCAGCCCTGTTGGCTTCTCCCTGTCCCAGGCATCACCTGAGTAACTGAGGGCTCTTGTTTACAGCATCCAGAAACTCAAACTGCTCTAAAAACCAGTATCTAATTGATGACTGCTAAACTACACTTATACCAGGGCTCATGCTATGAAGCATTTATAGAGATAAGCTTCATTTTTTGTTTAAATTCAACAATATTCCTGGTTCTGATACAGATACCCAGCTTAGTGTGGTTTCCTCTCTACCAGTCCTGGGCTAGTCCCAGAGCTCACCCCCACACATCCTGTTTGCAGATCCCCATGCTTCTTGTTGGTGGTTCCTGGCTGGAAGTATGCTGCTTCCTGTGCACCTCTGAGCTTTATAACTCCAAAAGCAAGGCAGGTGTTTTCAGTCTGTTGGTTTTTTTTCCTTTTTTCCCCCAAACAGGTTCCAGGCTATGGGTTCAGCTTGCTACTTCTATTCACATGCTGCTCTGAGTGTCCCTAGGGAAGGACACCGATTCCTTTCCATGTTCCCAGGGATGGGCGCTCTGCCTTCTCGCAGTGGATGCTGGACTATGCAAACAGCCCAGGTGATTTTCTAGCTGAGGGGGTGATGTGCCACCATGGTGTTTTGTTTTTTTTTTAATTGAACCAAGCTGCACTGTTTTGTCAGAGTTTGCTTTTGGCATTTGTGAAGTGGTGAGAATGGGAGGGAATGAAAGCTCGTACTAACAGATAGAGCATTACTCAGAATTTGTTGCTTATTTGGCTTCCCAAAGGTATTTGAAGGCCCAATTTGGCCAAGGTTTAGCCAGAATTTCAGAGTTTTTCCTTTATTGAACTCAGGTGGGACTGTCAAAGGATTTGTTTCCCAGGGGCACACAGAGAGAGTGCCCACTCTCCACTCCTTTCAGATGGTGTATGCACGGGCTGCTCCACTGCAGCACTCTCTTCAATCACCCCTATCCTTCAGGACAGCCCCCGTCACCCCACTGGGACATACCCCTCTCCAGGTCTTTATAGCCAACCAGGAACGGTTAACACGTCTCTGTGGCTGCCACAGCTTTGTCATGAGGATTTGGGCAGGATATTATCTGTCTGAGAGGAAATAGTGCTGCTTTCTTGAAGTGCAGCACCTGCTCCATGGCATCTGTGTTTGGTGTTCTGTGGTAAATATGAAGCATCTACTCACACAGAGAAGGAGGGACCACGCACGACGCCCAGGATAAGGGCATTCATGCAGACGAGCAGCCATGTGCCTTGCACGTTGCAGCAGAGCTGGGCTGTGAGCTTTCAGAAACAGGTTCATTGGCCTCATAGCCCTGTAAAACCACACAGACACCATCGGCTGAAAGTACCAGGGTGTGTTGGCACAACAGCTGATGGCTACCTAGTAACTAAAGGCAAACCTTCCTCACGGGGAGTATTTACAGGGTGCCTTATAAATGACTCCAGAGATTTAAGAACTCACACAACAGCTGTATGAGTTAGAGCTGAAAGTTTCTCACATAGCAGTAGTGCTGATATGGTTGTTCACAGAGATAAAAATTGTATTTCTACATGGTGCCAGGACATAGTTTATTAAAGACTCACTTCTTTTCATGTAAGAGAACTAAGCCAGGCTGTGAGCACACAGACACCTCACTCTGGGGTAGAGTAAGGGGAGAACCTGCCTGACATCAGGCAGATCATGGCCAAACTCCTACTCAGAAATAACTTTACAGTAACTCACCCCTTTCTTGCAGAGGTAAGCGCCCTGTGTTTGGTTATACAACCAGTTACCAGGCTGCAACCAATAGGCTGTAATTTCACAGCCACCCTCATTGCTTTGTGTCCATTCCTGTTCCAGGATGGCTGAACCCTTTGCTGGAGACTTTCAGCATGTTGATAGCTATTCAAGGGCATCGATCAGTCTTGATGCAAGAGCACTGAACATCAAGGCCTGAGTACAGAAAGTTGCACTTCTCTGCCTACACCTCTGACCCTGCTGCACCAAAGTCTTTCCTCCACCACCTGTAGAAATTTCCTCCACAACTCAGAAATGAGTTAAAAAAAGATGATTGATTGTGTTTCTGATTTGAATGTGTTCTTCTTCCACTGCAGTTTCTGCCATCAATCCCTCTCATGTATTTCTCTACTAGTTTGCAGATTGTTTTTTCTTTGAACAAATGCTGACTATATTTTTTTCTCTGCTCCCTTAACACCTTGTATCTGTGGGCAGAAGGCTGCTGGTTCAAGCATAAACCTCAGAAGTGGCATCCATGGCAATAAGGAACTTTTACTGATGTGGCAAAAAGGTCATGACTGCTTTGCTCGTGAAGATGTTGCCGGTGCAGGGGCTCTTAGTCGCAGGGATTTATCATGCACCTCTCTGCCCAAACTGCAGCTCCATCCAGCAGCACATTTTGAGCTCTAACAAGTGTGGAAGAGTGTGGCCATGGTAATCTGCATCTCGGTGACCTTGACCCTGATTGCTGAAATTATCTTTACAGATCGTTAAGCTCAAAAGCCTCTCCGCTGCTTCCGCCAGTACTGGCTGGACAAGGGAGCACAATGAAAGCATATTCCGGCACATAACCATGAATCCCGTACTAGCTTTTAGTTATCTTCCAGGAGAAACTCATTAACTGCAAGGTCTGATGTTTAGCATCACTGGGAGAAGTTGCCTTCTAATTTCTTTCTTTAAGTCCAGCAAAAGATGAAGGCTGTGTCCCAGAATTCAGCTCCATTGAGAACAAGTGGGAGCATGTATGAGCTGAGAAGTAATATACATCCATTTTGGCTAACTTTCTACAGCATTTCTGCATTATTTCACCTCTGATATTTAATGTCCTAAATGCTATTCACTGTCTTGATTGTCCCTGGGGTGACTGGGTCACTGCTGTTGCATTGATGTTTTGTGCGTTTCGTGTGATGTGAATGGATGTTTTCTTCACTCTTGACCTGACACTTAAAGTAGTTTGGAGGCAGCCAGCTAAGAAAGACTAAGTTTGAGGTTTCCTTCTCTTTATCCTTCTTGTCTTACCTCTCATTTGTGGTGCCTGAGAATTAATTTCAAGTTGTCTTCTTTCCCCATTGTTTTCAGGGCTTCACGTGCTCTTTTACTGGTCTAACTGCATTACCATGCCTGTTTGTAGTTTGGCTCATAATACTGCAGTTTTTGTCTAGTTGAAAATGTTGTATAGAAATAAGAGGAATACCTTCTGACTCTATGCTTGTTGTGAAAAGAAGTCTAAAATTAATAAAACTAAACCCAAAACCAATAAAATAAGCCTAATAAAAAAAAAGATAAGAACAAGTCTAAAAATAAATGAACTCTGACAGAGAACAAGGGCCTATGACCTGGCAACAACTGTAAATATTCATGTGACTTGTGGCCCGTACTTTGGTTATTGTAATCTTCTCTGAAACATTTTTCCTTGTTATCCTGGACTTTTCTGGTCATATTTGTCTAGCATAACTGTGGAGGTGAAAAAGCTGAATACGATCCAGAGAACTGTAAACATCTATTTTATGTCAAATAAATTGCCAGCTGGAGGACTCTTTCTACCCACCAACTGTAGTGTGATATTGATATTGGAAGAGACTAATCCCACCCATCAGACACTGAAAACTAGTGATTCCCTGCCTGCCACCATTCCCTGTTGTGTTACTTTTGAGGATTGGCCTCGCTAACAGGTCAGCGTGAAGCAAAGCTGAACATTAATGAAAGATTGTAAGACAGAGTGCTGTGATCATTAAAATTTGTAAGTCTTTTTCACCAATATTTACAGTGATTTCTAGAAGGACGAGATTATTGAGCAGCAAACACCAACAATATGGAGCAGGATGTTCTTCTGCTCTCCACACCCAGAATATAAGTCCTTAAGATCCTCACTGTGCTGACATCTCATCCTGCAGACACCCATAGGTGCTTACATTTTTTATCACTGAAGCTCCCTCAGACCTGAAAG
Organism: Haliaeetus leucocephalus; assembly: GCF_000737465.1. NCBI lineage: Eukaryota > Metazoa > Chordata > Aves > Accipitriformes > Accipitridae > Haliaeetus > Haliaeetus leucocephalus. The sequence continues at coordinate 68,532 of NW_010972591.1, forward strand.
ACCAGGAGCGGCAGGCAGTTAGCTTTCTACCTTGTGCCTCCGTTGCTGCACAGTCCTTTTCCTGTCTGCCCTGAGGGAGAACAGAACTGAATCCAGATCTTTGCATCCCATGTGTGTCTATCACAGTGGTCCTGCTGGGGAAATGGAGGTATAGTTTGCTGTGGTTTGAAGAAATGATGCCTGTGACATCTAAGGATTTGTTCAAAGAAGGTGAGATGCATGCAAATGCAGTTAGTAACTACTTTTGTGACTGGGTCTCCAAATATCTAATGATTTCTCCTTTGCTTCTGCTGATCTGATGTCCCTGCCCATTTTGTGACCTTCAGTTTTGTTTTACACTTCAGTAAGCCCCAAAGCACATACTGATGCTAATGTAAATGTCTCATGAACTATCTGTCAGACCCTCCTATCTGCTGAGCCTAAAGACAAGATGTGGCAATACTCAGGCTCCTTTGTACATCTTCAGCTTTTCATGGAGTGATGGTGTCTGTTTAGAAGTCCTGTAAATCATCAGATATAAGATCTGTTGAACAGTCTTAAGCGACGTTTGTCTTCAGTTCCCACAAACATGATATGTGCAAAATACATACTGTGATTACAAGTACAGTACGCTGTGCAAACTTGGGTTCATACAGATAAGACATCAGTCCTTCAAGTGGGTCTTCTAAGAAGATACTTGTGATTACAGTGGAGGGTAAGTGCCAATTAAAAAATGAACCAATTAATAGCAGATTTAAAAATTATATATACTGCACTTAGTGAGAAAGGTAATGATGAGAACAAAAATGAGCACAATCTGGTCTAATTATGTAAAAATGCCTTTGAAAGATTATGTACTACTTGATTAGTAGGCTGGGAAGAACTTGAGATAGTCACAGTGACTTTAAAGATAGACTAGAGCCTTAAGTTTGAGCATGCGAGGCATGAAGAGGGAGCTTTGGCACGGGGCACGTGAAAGCTGAGAACATCCAGATCTGTCAGAAAAAGAAGAAAAAATAAAAATGCCAACAAGAAAAATGTTCGGCACAGTATCTAAACCTCTGGGTTAGCATTAAAGTGAAACCATTTAGTTCATTCTATTCTTCCTGCTTTCCTAATCAGTACTAAATCCCTTGGTTAAATAAACCATCCTTTTAAAGATACGGCCTTTGAGGTGTTTGGGCTCTTCATTCATAAACAGCAGGAGTATGGTTTTTGGGGGCAGGTCAGAAGTTTCAGCCTCTGGCAACTGCAGACTCTAATCTACGGTGTATTGAATTCAGTCAGATGCTCAGACACTGGTTGGATTTACAGTTAATGTCCAGGCACATTCCACAGCTCAGGCATGTTTATTGGACCCCCTGTTCAGTGCTAAGTCTTTTTTTGTGTATATGTGTGTATGCATGCATATGTGTATGTGTACATATGTAAAAATATACAGGAACATTCTGTCAGATGACATCAAAAGTAAATGTAACATAATTTTGTTCTTGTAAAGTTACTAGGGACTAGCTCTGTCAATCAAAAAGTGTTTCTTAGCTAGTTGGTCTCAGTTCTAGCAAATGAGCTGCCATCAAATTGCTAATAGGTTGAGGAAAGTTACTTTCTCTGCTATATGGAATATTTGAATTTGCTATTTTATTTTTGTAATGCTGGAAGTATGTAGGATGTTGTGTAGAGAAGCTCAGCTATGAACAAGTTGCCTGGTCTAGAACTATTCATGGAATGAGCCATCACAGCTGCAGGAACAGACCCTTGTGTTGAAGGGACACCCTGACAGTATGAGCAACAGGGAGCCATAAAGTCAACCTTGTTTGTAGTCCCAAGCTAGCAATCTGAATAGGCTGAATGCCAGAAGTTTGAGGATATCCAGGCAAAGATCATGTTACATTTGCTGTGTTTCTGTGTGCTTTCCCCAGATTTCCTTACCAGTCAGTATGTTGGGTTAGATGAACCTTTGTTCTGGTGCACTGATGAATTCTTCTGATCCTATATGCTCTTCCATGGTGTCCTGGAAGATCCTCAGCACAAAAAATGAGGGAAGCATCTGTGCCTGTACAGAGGAGTTAGGGCATGTATTGTGTGTGCTGATTAATGACATTTCAAGCACTGTTTCCCTACTTTGCAGAATGGAAATTTTCTAGCTGTCACAGAAGAAATGCAAGAAGGAGGTGAGCTGGGATGGAGCAGGAAGGGGCTCCCTGTCAGTGTGGAAGTGCAGATACAGGCCTGGGGACCAGAGCTGAGGGGTTCCAATTAAAGAAAGGCATTTTTTGAGTTTTGTTTGGCAGAGAGTAAAATAAACCCCAAGATCTCCAAGACGCATTGTCCAAGGCAAATATTTGGGTACTGATGTGCAACATTTAATTATTAGCAATAATAAATAAATTAATTTAATCAACGGCACTCAAATGTTTCACCCTTTTCCTAGTGAATATTTATGTGATTCAAGGTGAAGTGGATTAGCCATTGCATGAAAAATCCAGAGATTAATGCTACAGGACATGCCAGCTGGGGCAGGTTCATGGCAGATATACACCCTGCTTCCCTCAGGCTGAGGGGCAGCATTTTGAATCTGGATTTCCCAAATCCCCTGTAAGTGTGGGACAGGTTTGCCCAAGTTTCCCTTGAGAAGACAGGCTTTAGTGGCACAGCCTAACAGAGCATGCATCACAATAGGACCCTGCAAACCTACTTAGGCATCTAAAACTCCTGAATGAAGCATAGGTTAAGCCTTTGCTCTTTCATGTGTATATTTTAGCACTGGACTCCCACACAGCATGTTGGCTTTTGCAAACCTGCTGCCTGGGTGTCTGGGAGGGCAGTGGCAAGGCAGTCAAACCAATGAAAGGAAAGATTTCTCTGATTCTGGTCCCCCTCCTACTTCCAGTGATTGCATGGGAAGACTATTTAGGGAGATTATCCAGCAAAACCCAAACAACCCTCCCCTTCACCCCTCTGGTTACCCACAGCTATTTGTTTTGTTGTGTTTTTCAGTGGGTTGGTTTCTAGCCAGCCGGTGTCCCTTAACAGGGCCATCGCACGGTGACACAAGTGCTGGTGCTGGTGCAAAGGGAGAAGCCTGGGAGCTGATGGAGGGGGACTGTCACAGCAAGCTTGGATACTCTGAGCTACAGTACCTCCCAGCATGCCCAAATATAAATATACAAAAGGCATCAGAATGAGTAAATAATCTGCATGCTATGTATCATGTGGTGTTTGGCAGTGAGAATAAAGGCAGCGTTGTGGATAGCCTTACACACTTAAACCTGATCAGGATCCTCATGCTCAGCTGGCAGCACTTTGTTGCAGAAGTGACCCCTCTGGCTTCAGTGGCAATACTCATATCATTCATCTGAAGCACAGGCTCCGAGCGGGGGGAAACCCACAGCAGCGCAAGGCTGGCAGACAGTGCTCCCGGTTCAGTCCAGCCTGCTCTGCTGAGACTCTCTTTCAGCTGTATTGATTTAAAGGAAACAAATAGCCATTTCTTTTTGTTCATGTATATAGCAAGTTCTAGCAATGCCTTGGGCAAAGATAAGGTGATGTGGGGATTACCGCTATCTAGGTCACAGAGCAGTGTGCTTTCAGGGAAGAAATGCTGCAGCGTGGCAGAAATAGTTCTCTGTATGCTCAGGCAGATGGAGCATTAACATCGGCATTGAAAATCAATGAGGGAAGAGCATGCAGGTGGAGTCAGTGGCTCTTTAAAGCAATGGATTGTGCTTTTTAGACCTCCTAGTCCCAAACTTTTCTGTCCAGCAAACGATCCTGGATTTCAGTAGTCTGTATTTAAATGCAAAGAATATTTTGCTGCTAATCATTTTCTTTTAAATGCATATGAACTTAAGAAGCTGTAGGGACTACAGGTATATAGAACAGCAACAGCTGTACTGTACTTAAGAAGGTAAGTTTGTAGACAGGTCTCCATACCCTGGAAATGATCTTGAGAGATCCTGAATTCTGCTCATAGACTTCTGCAAGTGGGTCTTTCTTTCCTTTTCTTTTCCCCACATTGGGGAAGACACCAACGGGCCAAAAGAAATTCCATCAAATCTCAGTGACTCCCAAGGGGTGCACGCAGCTCTGCTCTTAGCACAGCACCGCGACAGAAGAACTAAAAGAAGAAAATCAGCCCACTGCATAAACAGCCTTAACCAGATCCTGCAGCCCAGCTTAGCTCTTTTAAAATATTTTGGGGGTGATGTCAGCACCTGGGTTGCCAATGCACTTGTTGCTCTCCTCCCTCAGCCTACTTCAGTTGCCACAGAGGGACGGGGCATCCAGACCAAGTGGCAGATAGGCAGAAGCTTGGAGGGAAATAATATCTGCAGCGTCCCAAAGTCCAGAGGCAGAACCACTGGGCTCCATTTATCTCCCCAAGGTAAAAAACTTGGCTTACTTATTAGGTCAGATTTTCTCTTGTCCAAGGACAATCAGAGGCTGGCAAAACAACTTGGGAATGAAGGAATTTGTTAACTGCATGCACTGGGCTTTTAATATTTAATCTGCAAGCTAAAGCAGTTTCTATTTAAACTCTGTCTTCATGCTGGTATGGTCCCAGGGCTTCTCTTGTTTGCACCATAGATGTTACAGCCTAATCTGGCTTCTCTGCTGAGATTTTGGTTGTGTGGCTGAAATTCTTTGTCTAGAGTTTATGCCTCATTTGTTTAAAATTTTTTATTTTATTTACATGGCATACAGATGGGATTAGTGCATGATATTCATGATAAAGTATTCTCATTTCTCTGCATAAACACCAAAACCATATAAAATCCAAAACTTGCTGTGATAAACTAAATAAAAAAATAACAAACAGAAAAGTTTTAAAATACAACTTGAATGGGATTTCTGAAGTAAGAAATCTAGAGCAGCTTGAAACTGCAGGGAAGTCAGAAGGTTCTTGAGAAAAATACTGTTTCATCCATAGGATTAACTTACAAAATTTATGAAGTTCTTCAGAAATGAAAATGTCTAACCTTAGGTTCTCCTTGTACTTTTAGTGGTAACATAAATAATTCAGATTTATTAGTCTTTCTTTATAAAATGATAGTTTGCACCTAGTTTCTTTAAAAATGAAAATATGCAAACAATTATAGGAATTAAAAGAACTGTAAACAGTAGTATATTTACAATGTATATCTGCTGAAAGCAGTAAATGGGGCTTGGGCATTATTTATTTGAAAATGCTTGTACAAAGCATTACTAATTTCCACAGACTGCTCACCCCTGCATGGTGAATTTTGAGGTGACACTGAGAACGCTCCTTGTCAAATGCTGGAAATCAAAGACGGTGATAAGCTGCCAGAGGTAGCTTTTACTTTTTAGCGTCCCCAGCACTTACTAACTTCTAGCCACTGAAACAACATTTATTTACACCAATATAAATAGCTCTGCTGAACCTTCATGCATCTGTTCTTCACATATTTTTCTTTTTCCTTAAAAGAGCCTGTGACCTGAAGGTTAAGCTCAAGGGCGCTCCCAGGCAAGTCACTGAAGTTTTCCCTTTGCTCTACCTGCTGCCTTCTGCTCTCCCCTGATTACTCCCGAAAAATGGAGCGATCCACACAAGAACTTTTCCTCAACTTCATGATTGTCCTGATTACTGTATTGCTCATGTGGCTCCTTGTGAAGTCTTATCAGGAGTAAAAGACAATCAGAAACTCTAGGAGGTGGTTTAAGCATGTGTCTCCGCAGACATAAGTAACACCCACAGCACACCGCCATGATTAGCTTTCAGTCAATTGAGGATGTCGTGAATCTTTTTTTTACTCTCTCATACCTGTTGTCTGTGCTATGTTTGTGATGGGTCTATGATGGTGTAATTATTTTATTCTGCAGTGATCCAGCTGTAAAATGTAAAATGCAAGATCCTTAGGAACTGTTCGACGTGGCTGTCTCCTCTGGTAGCTACTGTGAATGCTGTAGCCCCCCTGCCCGCCATGCTGGCTTGTTTGGCGTCGGTGTTAGGTTCTCAAGGGAATAAAACTGCAGTATGCAATGTAACTGTCTGTATTAGCCAGTGTAAGAGGCACAAACTCGCTTAGCAGAAAGGAATGTGAAACCTCTACTTTCACTTGCTCATTTCACTTAAATAAAGAACATGTAAAACCATTTTTTGTAACATTCCTTATCCCTCTCCCAGCCTGACTGCTGTTCACTGAGAGACCTGCTGATAACCATAGTACAGTGTGCCGTGCAAGTCTTGCGGTTTGCTTGTTCCTCCCACCTGCATTTTTAGTTGTACTTAAAAAAAAAATTTCTGTAGAGTTGAAATCCTGTAGTTTAACAGATACATAGCCACATGAATGAGCTGTTCAGGTCACTTTTCTGTCCAGAGTGACTTAGACCATTGGTGGACGTGGACTTCAAAGAGAACCTCTGTCCCACAGCAGCACTGTCAATAATTGCATTTTCTGAAGCTAGGTTTCGGGCAGGGATTCCCAGGATCCTATTTTTGGCCAAGCCAGGCTTGGAGCAGTGCCTGGCGGGACGAGCCCGGGCCGGTCACAGGCATAGGTGCCCACTGGCACCCCAGCCCTGCAGCGAGCCTTGCCTGGGGTGGCAGTCCCTTGGGGTCCGCTGCGGCATGCCAGGCGCCACGGCATGGCCACGCTCAGCCTTGGTGGGACAAGGCGAGAGTGTGTCAGGGTTGCTGTGATGGTGTTGTCGCCTGCTAAAAAATCTGGAGCCAGCCTGAAGAGCCCACAGTCCCTGGGTTTGTGAAACCAGTAATTAAACTCCTCCTAGGCATTCCCCATCTGTTATTTTAATGGCTTCAGAGAATCAGTATCTTCTACAAAATACAGATTTCTGTAGGAAGGCAGTTAGATGTGCACCATGCTGCTGATACAGGTCTCTTTTCCCTCCAGGAGCCTGCAAGGAGCAAGCGACAAAGCAGGGCTGTGCTGTGAGTAACCGAAGGCAGGTCTCTGGTATGATTAGGTGGAGTGGTGCTGGCGGTGACAGCTGGGACTTGGGCCTGCGCTTTAAGGAAAGACAGCAAACATTGTGGTAGCACCACTTTTTAAGTGTGTGTATTACTTAAAGGTTGCTAGTAAATGACCCGTTGCCCTGTGTCATTTGTACTGTCTCTCCGGGTTTGCAGTCACCCCCGCTGCAGCTGGTGCCACTCATCCTCCCAGTCAAGAAATGCCCACTCCAGTGCAGTGATGCAAATCACCTCTAGTTCACTCTTGGCTGTGACTGAACAAACCTTCCTCCAGCATTTCCAGGGTTGGCAAATTTTGTGTGAGAAAACTGAGACACTGAAATGAACTTTTGCCAGCAGTGGACGTAGCCTTTCTCTGCAGCCCACCTTGCCCCAGATGCTGCTATATTTTCACTAATTTACACGGTTAGTTTGTGTTCATAAGCTTGGCTGAGACAAGCCACGTAGCAGTGACTGGAGAAGGACATGGAAAAATCTATTTTTAAATACGGTGAATACCTGATAATTCAGTATGAAAGTTTCTCATCTTTCACCACCTGTGACTCCCTACTGCAGCTGAACATGATGTCTTCATCCAGCATTACCAGACCTTCCCTGTGGCTTAAAAACAGATTTTCAGAGTCTCTCGTGCATCATGGCTTTCACAGAGGACATCACCACTGTGTGCCAGTCCCACCTGGCAGGGCTGAGGGTTTTCTGACAGTCCCGGAGTGCACAGTCACTGCCCAGGGAGAACAATGTCATGAACAAATTGATGTGTGTGGGCTCATCTCAGGTTAGCAATGGAAAAAATAGAGGTATGGGCTTCACTCTCTGAACCAGAAGTGGTTCAACAACAGCTCAAGGTGATCCTAGCAGTTTTCAGATAGGAAGAGAAAATGTTCTGGAGAGTTTGGACCATCCACAACTTTTAGCCATCAGTCTTTCTGAGAGTAGATGTGCATCTAACTTTGACAATATGATTAAGGTAAAGCACCCCAAACAAGTTGCTAGAAGTGAGAATACCAGTTTAAGCAGTTCTCTTTTCAGGCTTTTATAATTTTTAAGCAGATTTTGAATGAGATGATAAGTTATTTGCCTAAGTAATTTGCCTAAAAATAAAGAAAAAGGCAATTCAACTGTTAGTGCCAGATGTAGTGAAGAGCCAGAACTGTGCAGGTGCACAGGCACATTGTTAGTGTCAAAGAACATCAGCCAAATATACATATACAGACAAAATTTCCCAGGTTGAGGGACCTTAATGTAGATGTTTGGTGTGACCCTTGAGTCTCAAACTCTCTCCATTATCTTCCTGGTTGCCAAAGAGGCCCTGGAGGAGAGGCAGCTCTCCAGAGATGTATGTTACCAGTGTTTTCCAGCCCTTTGTGGTGTAAGGGAGATCAAGAACACCAGAGGACTTCTGGGCTAACAGTGATTTGTCTTTAGTTTATCAGTAAAATTATTTTAGGCAAAAAATTTATTGAAACTATAAAGTAGCTACTCTAACTCTTCCAGCCTCCCTGGGCAAACTGTTCCAGTGCTTGATCACCTGCACAGTAAAAAAGCTTTTTCTTATGTTTAAATGTAATTCCTGCATTTCAGTTTGTGCCCATTACCTCTTGTCTTGTCACTGGGCACCACTGAAAAGAGTCTGGCTCTGTCTTCTTCATTCCCTCCCATCAGCTGTTTCCATACATTGATAAGATCCTCCTAAGCCCTCTCTTCTCCAGGCTGAGCAGTCCCAGCTCTCAGCCTTTTCCTCATAGAAGAGATGCTCCAGTCCCTTCATCATCTTCGTGGCCCTTTGCTGAACCCTCTCCAGTATCTCCACATCTCTCTAGTACTGGGAAGCCCAGGACTGGACACAGCATTCCAGATGTGTCTCATCAGTGCTGAGCAGAGGGGAAGGATCACGTCCCTCAATCTGCTGGCAATGCTCTGCCTGATGCTGCCCAGGAGGCTGTTTGGTTTCTGCCACGAGGGCCCATGGCTGGCTCATGGTCAGCTTAGTGTCCACGATGCACCCCAGGTCCTCTGCAGAGCTGCTTTCCAGCTGGTTGGCCCCAGCCTGCCCTGGTGCCTGGGGTTATTCCTCCCCAGGGGCAGAACTTGGCACTTCCCTCTGTTGAACTTCATGAGATTCCTGTCAGTTCATTTCTCCAGCCTGTTGAGCAGGACAACATGCTGGTGTCTCAGCCATTCCTTGCAGTTCTACATCTTTACTGTACATCTTTCCACACATACAGTTACATACTTTACATCATTTTAATTAACCCATACCTGTTTTGAACTGCAGACGACTATCCCTTCTTTGTGGCCCCCAACACATTAAGAATGATGTCCCTTGAAAAGTATTTATTATGCAAGCTCTCTTGTATATATGCAAGCTTTTTGTTTGTTTTTTTTTTTAAATATATATATTTATATGTATATATGTATGTATATCAACATTTGACCTGCTATAAGTGTTACACGTAATGCGCATGGGACATGAACACACCACAGTACCTGCTCATGGAGAGGATTGCCAAGGTGACACTGTACTTGCCCTCTTTCCTTTTGCATTCCACCTACTTTTTAAAAGGCACTCTGTGTAGCGCTTCAGGAGCTGCCAACAACGAGTAAAGTGGTGGTTGCTCATGACTTTGACCTGACCTGATCAAGGCAATTTTCATTCTAGCATCTAAGTATGGATGAATTAGCCTCACCCAGAACCAGAAGTTCAGTGGTGGCCTTTCTGTTCACTTTACTGGGCTTTGTATCAGACCGTAGCTACCTAATTTTAGATGTTCTGATTTCAAAAGTTTGGCTCTAGGCCTGGTAATTCAGAATTGCTAAGCACTCAGCACTTCACTCAACAGAAACTAAAGACACAGGATGTTCAACGGGCTTTTGGGAAAAATCAGACCACTAGTTTGTGTGCCTGGATACCAGCCTAGAAACCAAATTTTAGGCACCAAGATTTGAAATTTTGGCTAAACATCAGAAAATTGTTCAGTGGGGTTTACCAAAACACTTTTATCAATCAAAAGCGTTTGCAGTTGAAACTGGTTTTTTTGTTTGTTTGTTTTTCAAGAAGAGTGTTTTTATCAAGAAAATCTGAAATTTGTCAAAGGCAAATGTCATGCTTGAAAACCAGCTGTGTCCATTTTGCTTTTGAATGATGTCATGGCTGCTGTAGACTGTGTGGCTTGTGCCCCCTTTGTCCTTTATTACCTGGGCTCCAGGTCAGCCAGGTTCTCTATCCTGTGTGATATAACCAACCACTCTCATGATGTGTCATGCACAAGTCACAGGGTAGGAAACTGCCATGCAATGAGAGAGAGATGAGAATGGAAAAAAAAGTGATTGACATGGAGGAACTGCATGTGCTGCACTTCTAAGTGGGTTGATTACAAACCATTTCTTGCTGACATTTTTTAGTTTGCAAAGATTCAGTCAAAATTCAGTTTTCTGTGGAAAAATTTGCACACTGTGTAAGCTCTGTGTGTGTGTGCTCAGTAGATGACATAGAAGAAGGAAAGGCTCTCAGCCTTATCAAGACAGCATTCCTGTGTATGCATATAAGTTTTCTCTGGATCAAACCAAGAAAATGTGAAGTATAAATAACTTCCTTGCTTGGACACAGCAAGTCCAGCATGGTTCTATTTATACAACTGCATTTGGAAGTATCCCAAAGGCAATAGACACCCTTGCAATTCAAGAAGAACTTTGCACAATAATTATCTATATTTTGGTGGTGCAGTGAGCTAGAAGGGATCAAGAAGACAAGACAGCTGCTGACACCTTGGGATGCCATTGCAGGGGCTCCTAAATCATTCTTCACCTACACAGCTGAGCTGGTTTGCCCCTTGTGTGTAGGGTTTACCCACAGATTAGCGTCTTGCAGGTCTGAGCTGGAAAAGCCTTTGGCGCATTTCCCAGGGCTGTGTACAGCTGGTGCTCAAGCCAATCAACTCTGACCTCTTAGCTTAACAGTTCAGCTGTCAGCTTCTAAAGAGAGATGACAGCATTTTTCAAGCAGGCTCCATTATGCTTATCAGCTAATGCTAATCTCTACTTGCACCGGGCTGATCTGCGAGGAAGTATAAAGAAGTATAAATTCATGCAAAATGGATGGAGATGGTCAGTTTGTGCTGGTGTGCATCCTGTATTGCACTTGTACTTGGCAATTCTTCGCTGTAGTGGGTGGATGAAGGAGATGAGTAATAATTTGGTTTTGGAAGCAGTTGTTAGCTAAATGTAGACCTTACAGCTTGTACAGCAGGGTCCAGAAGGGCACTTATATGTTTCATGGATGTGCCTTGATTTATTGGCTTTGCATATATGCCTCTTTGTGTACCCAGAAGAGCAGCCAGAGCTCTGCCTCTCTCTGAAATGACTGCTTTCCTCGTGTTTCACCTCTGCCCTCTTGGGAGGCAGGCAGTGGCTTTTATCTCTTGGCCTCATGGCCAGAGTGGTACACGGTCTACCACAACAATGTCATGCCCTATTCGTGTCTGCTCTGCGCTTCTCTCCTTGCCCGTATGTAGGAAAGCCTGGAATGAGTGTGGCTCAGGTGACCTGAAGATAAAACCGTTGAGGTCAGGATATTCACAGTGACCCAGGTATCTAATAGTTTCTTAGGAGGGACTCAATCTCTTGTAGAGATGTGCCTTGGGAGAAGGGCTCCTGGAGAAGATCCTAGCTTGTGCTTATAGAAATCTGCACATTTCTAAATGCATTTGGCATAACTTTGGTCTTGCACATTACTGTGACAATCTGGCCTAGATCTATCCTCCAAAACATCTAGCAGGAGTGACCCAATTCCTTAATCAAAACTATGGAACATGCTAAGCAATAAATAATCTAGAATGGATTTTGCAGGTACCTCTTTTCCCTGCAGTATTCAACCATTTTGCTGTTCAGCTTCTTGTCCACAGACATCTGTTGGCATATCTGAAAGCAGGGACATAATTTTTTTAATACCTGCAGTGCAGTTTCACTGGCGACTGCCAGTTTCAGTAGGATTAACCTGAGATTTTCAACTAGGTTAGGAAAGACCTGCTTCCACAGGCTGCAAGCCCTTTCCCCAATGGACTTCAGTGGAGCTGGGCCTGGTTATATCAGACAAGGATCAGTCCCTTTGCATTTCCCCGGTTCTGATCTGGTCTGTGCAGAAGTCTGTTTCAGCATCACCTGGAAGAGATATGCCAGAAGTAGTTTTAGATCTTTCACTTAAACCCAGTTTTGAAAAGAAGAATTTCACTATAAGAAACCTTACATCCTATATTTGTTAAGCTATATTAACTAATACTTTAATGAACGTATGATTTGGAAACACTAAACTTCACACTTTAAATCCATAGCTGTATTTTAAATGATACTTTTGAATTGCTAGGTTCTAAAACTTATTGGGCTATGAACAAAATAAGTAATAACAGTTAACTGAGCCCAATAGGGGTTTTTGCAACAAATTTTTTTTTACAGTCCCAGTAGAACTTTAAATCTAGTCCAGTTTTTTTTTTTTTTTTTTTTAATGGTTTAAAACTAAGTGAACTCAGAAACTAATAAGCATCAAAAACACTGAGCCTTAGCTGGTTTTTTTCAGCCTAGGATACTTCCCTACTCAATGACGCCTCTGGATACTTCAGCTGCATTTTCACTTGTGTATCAGCAAAATAATCAAACTGAAACTATTCAATAAGATACAGTCACTTCCATGTCATAATGAGGCTAATAAAGTCTGGAGAATAATAAGCGGGAACTCCTACTTGTCGCACTAGAGTGTCACTCCCTTTGCAGTCTTGGTTGTGAATTTTGGCTCTTTCTCTGCTGAGGCTGTACTCCCCAGAGCACAGAAAGTACTGAAAACTCCCTTACAGGCTTGGGGAAAGCTTGCCTGCATAAACGGCCACCCCGAAAGCTATAGTGCTCATCTTCTAGATGTAAGTTCATATCATACTGTGCCCTCTGATAAAGAACAGGATGGAAGTCAACGAGATTCAGATGGGAAACACAAGAAACAGCAATTTCAACAAATAAAGGCCTATTTAGCTAGAATCAGACCAAGCCGAAAGTTAAACATACCTTTTTTTTTTTTTTTTCCTCCCCTGGAAATACTACTAATTAAAAAATGAAGTTGGGTAGACTGGAACATCTGATTGTTAATAAGAACTGGCCTATAAGAGAGGTGGTAACTGGAAGAGAACCAGTAGGACATGGTGATAATGCAAGTATCGGAAGTACAAGATGGTACCAATAAGGAAGGTGCAGCATACATTAAAGAAAGCTTTAGTAAAATAAACTAACTGTTCAAAAAACTAATATAGTACCCCTCTAGCCTGACATTTCAAAAAGAGGAAAAATGCAATTAGGACTAAACTGTCAACCAGAATATGACATGCTACAGGACACCAGTGAGGCTGTAAGGCAGAAAGCACGGTGGGCACAGAACACCTTAGTTACACACCACCTCCACAAAGTGGGGAAATGTCAGACTGGGCCCTAATTAATACTACATTTTTTAACACCATAAATATTTTTTTCTTGGGCAGTCAGACATCACAGAAGGAGAAAACGTGCAACCATTAACAATGCACAGGATCAGGATCAAATGTTACCTTTGAAGAATGATGATAGTGATAGTGACCACAATGTGCATGAGGGAAACATCCTTATGGGAATGGGAATGGCAGAAGACTAATCAACAAAGCACAGGAAGTAATGATAAATAAAGCACATCAGAAACAGGAAACCTGCCACAGAGACTGCAGGGTCTGCAGATGATAGATGCAGAACAGGAGTGCTCAGAGAATAGAAGTTTGGTACATGAAAGGTATATTAATTACCTGCAGCAGTGCTCACTGTGGAAGGGCTTAGGAGGGTTTCCACACTATAACTTTTATCTGCAGGTGATGAGTTGGAGAAACTGTCTCAAATGAAGGGCCAGAAGTCAATGGAAAGAATAGTCGTATATCAGCAGGACCAGAAGATGTTCACCCAGTGATTTTAAAGGAGCTCAGATGTGGAATTGCCTGCCTAGTTACTGTGGAGTCTAACTTATTGCTCACACCAGGCTGGTACCAGAGGAACAGAAGGTGGCAGATGCAGTATCAGGTTTTAAGAGGCCTGCAGAGGAGAGCTGGGCAGTTACAGACCAGGAAGTTTCATTTCCATATTGGAAAAAAGCCCAAACCACAGAAAAGCAAACAGATAGAGTTCAAAGGCACATAAGTGGAAAAAATCAGCAAGGCTTCTGCAAAGGGAAATCCTGCTTTTGGTATCTATTACAACTCTGAAAGAGTCAGTGAAAGTGAGCTGATCAATAAATTTAAAAAATTCCAAATTGTCATGGAATGGAAAGGGACGTTCTCTCTTTAACTGGTTGACAGACAGAAAGGTGGCAGTGAACAGTGACATTGCATAATAAAAGGAGGTCCATAAGAGACTGCATTGTTTAACATACTTGCAGAAAAAGCAGGACGATTGCAAAATTTTCTGGTGGTATGAATGCCATAGATGAAGAGTTGTAGAATGTCATCTCAATGCCAAATGATAAGTGATAAAATGGTAAACGACATTAAAGGTTGACAAAAGTGAGGTAAGACACATAGGGAGAAAAATCACTCCAACACACAAAATAATGAGCACAGCAGACACTGGCACACAGCAAAGATCTAGGAATCACTGCAGAGACTTCCCTCAACACATCAGCTCCATGGTCAGTGTTGGAAAAATTGCAGAGAAGGGCAATAAAATGATAAAAAACATTGCGACAACTTTGGCTTGGGAAGAAATTAAGCAGACTAGATTTCTTTAACTTGAAAAAAAAAGGTGACTGAAGAAAGGGTATGAGTAGCAACAAATAAGGGCACATGGACTGGCTATTTACACTTTCTCAGTCCACCAAATAAATAGCAAACATAATAGGGACATATAAAATGAAGATGGCATTTCACAGAGCAAAATTGAACTGTAAAATGCAGAAGTACAAGATGTTCTGAAAGAAAACAGGACAGACATATTTAAAAATGTTTAGGCAAATCTGTGGAAGGAAAAAAAAACACATCAAGACCTGTTAAATATGAGGATAGTCTTGCCGGCTCCATAGGAAGCTTTACCCACAGACTGTCAAAACTCAGAAGGTATTCTATCAGAAGGTTATTTCTCCTTGTTTTAGCTATCATCAGGGCACTGCAGAGGCTGGGAGCTCCCCAGGGGCAGCAGAGCAGGCCTGGCAGCCAGGGGCCAGTCCACCACCCCAGCCATAGAGTAGGGCAGGCCAGGGGCAACCAGTGGCAGCCTCAGCAGCAGATATGGGAATGGGCCAAGTAAGAGAAAAGAAGATTGTTAACAGCCTTCAAATATATACAATGTGGCAGCAAAGACAACAGCAAGAAACTGTTTTCCTTGCACACAAAGTAATGGGCCTGAATTTTAGCAAAGGAGATTTCAGAGCAGTTTTCTTAGTGTAATTAATAGAGGGTATAGTTGAGTACTGTCCTACACTGTTGAGAGATGAGGCGCTACCAATATCAAGAGATGCTGTTGATGGTTTTTAAGAATGCGTTCAAACATCCAGCTTGAGGAGGGATACTATCTCTTGGGGAGCTTCCACGAAAGCAAATACAAAAGGCTGTCCTTCCTTCAGTGCTTAAGAGGTCTCAGACTCCCCAGCCCAGCTCAGTGAAAAGGATGATATTTTACAATGGAGAAAAATGCTAATAGAAAGTTGCTGCAATTTGCTTACAGGAACTAACAACGGGTTATGTGACTAGGCCAATCTGCACTTTTCCTGGTGGAATTTAGAAAGCATTTAGGTGACTTAGAACAGTGTTTCCCAGCATGGAAAATGCTTGCCTCAGGGAAGACAAGTGCTACAGAAATTTTATTTCCTCCAGGCTGCTGCAGCCTTTTTGGGATCTCTCAGGCCTTGGAGTGCAGGATCTTTGGCAGTCTTTCTCCAAGGTGAGGACATTCACAACAGCTGACTCCTATCCAGGCAACATGTCATAGAATAGAATCATAGAATATCTCAAGTCTGAAGGAGACCCATAAGGATCATTGAGTCCAACTCCCTGCTCCTTGCAGGACTGCCTAAAACTGAAACATATGACTAAAAGCATTGTCCAGACGCTCCTTGAACTCTGACAGGCAAACTGAGTGACGATCTCCCAATACAATTCCAAACCGCTGAAGGGGCACAGCCTCAACGTGATTGTCAAACTCTGATTTCCACCAGAAATTCAAGTATCATTCACCTAATTTGATTAACAGAGTTTTCCTGGAGATAGTTAAGAAGTATCCCCAGTACTATTGTTCCAGCAGTCAACTAGCAGCAAAGGGCTGAAACACGGGGGTAGATGCAAGAATATCAAGGAGCTAGCAGACAGGGTTAATTTTTTTGCCTTAGAGACACGGTGGACCCAGCATCACCGGGCGGTGGGCCGTCCCTGCCCGTCCCTGCCTGCCGCTGTCCAGGGTGCTGAAGCGGCGGCGCTTCACTCTTCGCTTGGGCCCGGGGCGGCTCGGGGCCGGCGGGGGCAGCGGAGGGCGTGGGAGGGACCCTGACACAGGGGGAACGGGGTCATCCAAAACCTCTGGGATTTTTTGCACGAGATCAGAAGGTTCTTGCTTTTACCCCAGAACGTTCCTTGATTATAACTCAAGGGGGTCAACGGGGAAGGCAATTAATGTGAGGCTGTTCTTAAAAATACGAGTGCTTATGGCTTTTAAGTTGTCTTTTGCTTTTTTTTTCTCTTACGACCTCAAATTCATTGTATAGTCAGACATTAATGAAGACTAGGTTATGGGGGCCTTGCAAGAAGAAAAGTTTTGAAGGGGGAGTCAGACTTTGGTTTGAGCAGGTAAGAATGCAGATGAAAGAAATAGGCAAGGAGACAAAATCCAAAGAGGGCAATGGCACAACGGTTAACTCATTATTGCTAGAAACTGGAAGATGTGCCAGGCATCAAACAGAGGAAACTGCCCCCTCTGCCTGGGGAATCTGACTTTCTACATTTAGATGTCACTTAAGGGTCAGATTTCAGGTGTTGCAGAATGGTGATGTGGTAGCTTTAAACAAGACAAGACAATGGCTTCCATGCTTGGTATATATATTGAGTAACACACATTTCAGCCATGTCAGAGAACTGGCTACTACAGTAGCTGAGTCAAGATAGCGAGATCCTACCCAGAAGTTTTACTCACCACCTATAAACCAATATATTTCATTCTCAAAGAATATCCTACTTGTTCTTTGGACAAAGCTTCCTCGTGGCTGAAGCAAGGAAGGAGAGCTTGGGAATTCAGGCTTCTCCCATGAACTAGCATAATGAAAACCTAGATTATTTTTCATTGCACCTCATTCTCCCCAAATGTGATAAGTAGGTGTTATTTGTCCATGTACAGGGATTTTGTGAAATTGAATTCCTTCTGATGTGCAAAGCATTATTTGTCCTGGCTGGAACATGGCTATTGGGAATCAGTCATACAACAGCAACTTGCTGAGATACATTTGTATTATGTGGGCTTGCTAACAAATTTTTTCTCTCTCTAAAACACAGTATTTTTTTCCCATTGCAGTGTTTGTTACAGGTAATTTAATATGAATAAAATCCATTTATTGCAACCGCTTTGATCCTAAGAGCAGTGAGCTGAAGTATCCTGGAATTAACTTCTGACATAATAGAAGACAGATGTAGAAGTCCTACTGTTTATGCAGGTAATACATCATTCCACAGTTTCCAACTGCTTGCGGTATTTCAGGCTCATCTTTTTTTTAGATAGGTACATGGTCTTATAAACATTTTTGCTTGTGCTTATCTCCCTCTCTGAAGTTTAGGCATTTGATATTAGGGTTATATTATTGATTAATATTTCAGTAATGTCACAGATAACCTAACCCAAATGGCATAGGCTGCACTGCATCCCACGATGCTCCACCTCAAAGGCAATTCTCTCTCTGGGAGGAAGAGAGTCTCTAACTCCCATCATTCAAATGTCTGGGAGCTGTCATTGCTGTGCTGAAAAATAATGGAATAGAACTGTGGCATAAAAGGTAATTACCATTATGTATGAGACTCATAGGCAGTGATTATAGACATCCATAATAAGTTTAAGAGGATCACAAAAAATACTGTTGTTAGACAGAAATGTTTAGTTTGCATTTATAGGTGCAAATTAAGAATATAGAATAAAACATTGAAGTGCCAGCATGTCTCTATGACTTGCAGTTCAGACAGCTCCAAAATGACTTGAACTGCTGCAGGTCTCCAAATGCACTGCACAACCTCTCTGTAGCTTTTGGATCTCTATTGGAATTAGAAATGAGTTGAGTGCTCCAACAGCATTGATGTTTCTACATGATAAGAAAGTCACTGACTGGCTTTTCAAATAGTCTCCATGGATATGAATGCTTAGTCTAGCTTTTAATACAAGGGCACGCAAACCACTGATCAAGGAAGGCTTTCTGACCCACTCAGTAGATAGTGGATGTTCACATCTCCCTCAGACCTGCCTTTTTATCCAGCAGATGAAGGAAAGCACTGTGCTGGGATTGTACCTCCTTGCTGGGGGTCCCCTATTCTTTGCTGTTGCTGGATTAATCTCTTCTGGCCAGATTTGGAGCCAGTGTAATTTTGCACAGCTTAATAGCAGACAGGCATGACTTACACTGAGACCTGTCTCAAGCATGGACAAAAAAATAAAATAAATTCTATTCTGCAAGACAGAAGCAGCTGATTCTCCATGGAGAGGCCCTGGTGGGAGACTGAGGGTGCTTTTGGGGCAGAACAATCCCATGCATTAAATTAGCAGCTGAGCTAGAGAAGCTCTGCATTCCCCCTGCAGCCACATGCTTGTACCCCTTTCCCACAGTCCTCATGAAAGGCACAAAGCAGCTGGAAGCAGCAGCCTTGAGATGGCCAAGCTTAGAGCAACCCTCCTACCTCTGGTGTCACAGTGACCCCCTGCAAGCTGGACCAGGTCAGGGTAGGAGGAGGGAGCTCACCAGGTCAGCTGGCACCTGCTCAGACATCTGCTCCCACTGTTCTTTTTCTGCTCTTTTTTGGCCACAGAGCTACAGAGAGGTGACACCCAAAACCTCTGCAAAATTGTTCTCTGCCAAATGTGTGCGACGAAGCATGAAAGGGAGGGAAGCTGAAGGGGCAGTGGGGACAGAGACATGGAAACTTGAGGCAAAGTGTATGTCAGTTGGCTTAAATTCAAACCAACCAATGTGAATGGAAAACTGGGAGAACGTGAAGAGGCAGATGATGGCTTAGTCACAGCAGCTTAAAGGAACACATGAGACCATCCAGAGCCAAATCAGCATCACAAATATCCTCATCAAAGAGAGGCAGCAAACTGCATCCTCATGTCTTCTGCATCCTGCCCCTTTGGCATTTCCCCCATCCAGCAAGTCAAGCAGGGGCAGCTTCACTGGGGTGAGCAGGCAGGTTTCATAGGCTGGGTCAGCCTGAGAGGTCTGTGTCATGAGGTGCAGAACACATGCCATTGCCATTGGCTAAGACTGAGTCAACTTGGTTTGGCAAGGGCAGGTGACAAAAACTAAGGGGCTGAGCTGATTTACTGCTTTTGAGGATTTTGGTACTGGTTTTGCTGGGTGTATGCACTGCTGACTGGTCTGTGGCGAGTTGGGCATTGCACGAGTGCTTTGCTGGATGAATTAAAAGGAATCTGCTCAGAATAGAGTACATCATCAGGGAAAAAAACAGAGCACTCAGCTATCAAATGCCTTTGACATAGGTGACCATGGCTGTTTTCTCAAATTTGGTCTCCCCTTAGTTTCTGAGACTGTCCTCTCCTGCCTCCCAGCTTTCTGATCATTAATGCTACAAGTCCTGTGCAGGTTTCCTTCTATCCATGGGGTTCTCCACAGGGTTCTGCTGTATTTTTTATTCCTGCTTCAACATTTTCTCCTCGGTTAATCTTGTTTGTAAGAACAATCTTGGCAGTTCCTTCCCCATCAATGCGTCAGAGCGCTCTCAGCTCCAGACTTTTATCCCGATATCCATATTACAGTCCCAAGTTGTTCACCATTTCCTAACAACTCTCCCCGGATTAAGCCTGTGTTCCTACAAAGCTCTTTCCAGCTGTGGAGAACACTCCCGTCTTGTCTCTGGAGCATGACCAATGGCTTCCCTTTTGCCCCTTAACCTCTCTTCAGGGCTTTACGACTAGGCTATGTCTACACCTTGTTGATACTTTCTGACTGGCCTCTCTTGAGAAGCACAGCCTTTCTTATCCATCCCCAGAAGTAAAATTTGCCCCTGAATTTGTCCTTATCTTCTCAGGACCTGTACCATGCAGTGTTGCCATCCTCAGACCCATTCAGGACCCTGGCACATAGCCTTTGCTGAGGTCTCTGTGCCAACTGCACCAGCTCCATATTAACCACACCAACATCTCTGTGAATTCCCCCTTCAACATGCACTCTCTCAATTCGGACTACATTTTTCTTTCAAGGACCTTCTCAGCCATGTTGTATCCACCAGGGATATGTCTGTCCTCATTTCCAGTATGTCACAGTGCCATGCCCTGTTTCCCATTGGTTAGGTTTTTCACAGTCATCTCCATGTTCTTTCCTTGGTTGCCCTTGCAATTGGGAAAAACTGCCCATAAACATAAAACAAGCTTCCTCATGTCCCTTTCTCCAGGTCCTCTTGTGCTGCTCTGCTTTGCTGAGCTGCCAGCTGTGCTGATAAGTATTGACCCCATGCTCCCTTGTCTTGCTCACTTCCCTTGTTTCAGGCTGTAAGCTCCTTGGGGAATACACTACCTTTAGTTACATGTTTTTACAGTCCTTCAGTACAGTGGATACAGTGGAGCCCAGGTCTAGGAACACAGCAACACAAGTAACAAACCCTCTGCCCTTCCCCATAGTTCATTTTGAACGAAGCTGCTCTACTCAGTTCTTGCTTGGAGATTTTAGAGCTAAATCTCTTTTTCTAATTATAGTTCTATATAGAGAAGGACAGTGTCCTTTACTAGAATAAGTAATGACCTGATTTCTATATGTGCTGCTCACAGGGGAAAGCACAAAGCCACTCCTGCTATATTCCTACATTATCTTGTAGGAAGACTCCTGTCTAATCCTTGGCAAGTCTTACAGAAAACCTGCACTGCTGCAAACTAAGGAAAACAATGAATAATTCATTTTCTTATCTGTTTCAGGATTGTTTTCTGCAAAACATCTATTTTAATAATTCATGTGATTTTTAGCTGCACCATGCTGCAGGTGCAAGTGTACAGAGGAGAGCCATACTGTTTTTCTCAGTCTAGCCTAGAGGATTCATTAGTGCAAAATTCCAGATCGCATTGGACCAAATTCTAAGTGAGGAGTGAGAGGTGAAAATCAGGGTAGTTAGCAAGATTCAAAGCAGAACAGTTCTCTGAAAATCAGATTATGAAAGTCATTCACAGAGGAGTATTCCTATGATGCCAAAACGGTCATATGTTGACAATGTCAAGATTGTCAAGAGCCAGCTAGGGGACAGAGGGAAGTATATACTGAGTTCCCCTATTTCCCAACAGTACTTGCCATACACATGAACTTAGCATTTATAGAATTGCACACAGTTACTCTTTCAGGCTGTAACCGATTTCTACCTCAGTCAAATTCATCCAAGCAGCAGAGCTGCAGATTGAGGTTTCCTCTGGAGCTCGTGCAGGAATGACTCCAATCTGCAAGACCCCACCAATGGATAACCCTGCAATGCTGGTCGCCCCTGTGGAAGGGTCAAAAACCTCAGGTCACTTTATGACAAAAGTGGACAGGTCAGAAAATGAAATGTTAAAAGCTAACCACAGCCCATGAAGGGCAGGATTAAGAAGATAATGATGATACTAGCTGCGTAAAGGAAACCAAAGTGTGCATGGTGCTACCAGTGATTCTTTGGGTCAGTAGCAGCAGATCTGGGTTCATTAACCCGAGCATCAGCACTCTGTTCACATACATCCTGCTCCACCTAACAGCACTTATTTCAACTGGGAACATGCTGAAAATTCTCTGCTTGCAGCAAAGTGCTTCAGCCAGCACTGCTAAGCCATCACCACCTGGCTGTGCCCCACAGGGCACACAGCAGGTACAGGTGCTTTTAAAGATTGCTCTTGCATTAACAAGGACAATGGATTAATCTCCTTTACCCTCTATAGGACAGGAAATTTTCCACTCCAGCTTCAGTGCTGCTCCAGGAAACAGCCAGGAGATACAATTCTCCAAGACAAACTGCATAGATAAGACAGACTTTGTTTGTGTCCAAAAATAGTACATAGAAATACCACCATCACCAGCATTTGAAAAAGTACCTTCCAAAAGAGCCAGTAAGAACCTCAGCAAAAATAATTCTCCCTTCCCGAGAGGAATAAAAGTTATAAGCCAAGAAGTGACAGGAAGCTGGAGCAGCACTCACTCTCCTCCCAGCTGTAATCAAAACCCCAAGCACAGATCCTGCCAGTGCTCACAGCCCCAGCTCTACAGATGCTGGCAGAGCACCGAGGTTACTGAAGACAAATCTGTACCCACCTGTGCTGTTGAAGGAGCCCTGGCAACAATTCAAATTCACGTTAGCTGGAATAAGGAAGTGCTGTGCTATGGGAGGTGGCTAAATCTAACATTGAGAAATACAGGCCACCCTTGTATAATTTTTGCATACAAAATTAAAGACCCATAACACTACGTGGCCCTTTTTTCCAGCTTTAAGCAGACCAGGGTAAACGTTTCTGCATTTTAAATCACATACAACCTGCCAATATCATGTTTTCATCAACTATATTTTCATCTGCCTACCCAAAGCAAGACATATTCTGTATAGCACCACACTATCTTGTATTTGATAAAGTACATTAGCAGCTTAGACTTACAAGATGGCTGTGCCTTTTTAAAACACCTGGGTTGCATGGTGCTCCAATGTAAATTATTTGCCTGAGAAAAATACCTGTTAAAAAAACAAAGGTGCCAAAGAGCTTTACAGGCTGGGCAGGCAGCACTTGCTGCCCACACTGCCTGTGCCACGCAGGGCTAGGGGTGATGTTTTCCCAACAGCAGGTATACAGCCTCACGGCTTTTTTTTTTTTTTTTTTTTCCTGTTTCTTTCATTTTCTCCACCCTAGGGAAAGCAGCATCCAGTTTCTCACAGGTCAGTTTGGAGATGCATCAGTGATAGTGTAAATTCTAATTTTTTAAAGAAAAATTTAAGTTTGCATCATGGTAAGAGGCCATTCCTGTGGAGGAGGGAAGGCAGTGCCAGACAGGCATCCTCCCTCAGCAGCGCACAGCCAGTTTGGCAGTCACCAGGGTCATCCTCTGCCCCAGGTTTGACAAGGATTTTGAGAGCAAGGACACCACAGGCCAAAGCTGAAGCATAAGAGAGCAAGATGGTAAGATTGGTAGGCACCAGCATGCAGGGGCTCCACAGGAGGAGGAATTTCACACTTAGCTTCATTAAATCCATCTCCCTGCAAGACAGGAAAAACAATCACCCAAAGCAGCTAGATTATGGTGATACAATCTGACACTCAGCCAGATGACATTTTCCAATTTCATTTGAAGGTGACACCTTGAAACAAGGCACAACAACTGAGAGGATCACACCAATAAGAAGGTAGCAGGGACCTTCATGCCTCCCTCCCCCCCAACTCCATGAACTCCAGTGCAGGGTATTAAAAATAAACCAGCATAGCCTAACAAATTGCAGAAGGTATTTAAGTCAGAGTGGGCCAGGGAAAGAGAGTGAGAGTCTAAGATTTGGACCAATAAAAACTGTTACTAGAAACTTATTTTAGAAACTTCAAGAGTGACACAAAGAAATCCTCAGTATCTGATGATTGTAAATAACCACTTTCCCAAATCAATAGGAGTAAGTTAAACATGCACAGTTTTTATTCCTTGTATTTTCATGCAAAATATGCAATAGTTAGTATTTCCAGTTCCATATTTCTAAATTCATTGGAGAAGACCAATTATCATAACACCCATAGAGTTTTGCTGATTAACTGCAATGAGGGTAAGTTTCCAGCCCTGCACAGATATCCTGATCCGTATCTTACATTTTAGCAAAGAAATGAGAGGGCTTAAACCCAAGGAGGAGTTTCCCAAGAACTTTTACCACTCCCATTGCTTTATTTTTCACTTAAAGTAAAAAGTGGCCCAAGCTGTAACCACAAATGGTATAGAGAACCCGATCTGAGGATATTCGGATCACTCTTCAGACTAGGGAAATACCACAAAAACATCCCCTTTTACCTGATCTGTTAAATAGCTTTCATTTGTATTACTACGTATCTCCAAAATAAAACCCACAGTGCTTCAGTGTAGAATGACATATAATTTATTCATATAATTCACAAGTAGTTGGACACTACTCAATTTAATCTCCATATGCAAGTGATTTACACAAACATATAATACTAAAATTGATTGCTTAGAAGGTAAAAAAATACCATGGGTATGAAATGCCATGGTAGATGCTGTTCAATATACTACACAATCTTAGTGTCAGACACTTTTACCCATTTATGTTTTTAGAAAAAGGCAGTTTGCCATTTTTAATTTTTTTTATAAGTAGTCTGGGAAACTCAAGTGGTCTTGCTCTAAACCTTCTAATCAATTATTTCTCCCAGTTCTTAGGAACTGAATTGACAACCAACACAACATTTTCAGTAGTTCAAAAAAAATATATAGATTTTTGCTCCCCTGAATTCACCAAGCACAATGTGACCAAATCACGTTGCCTTCCAACATGCGACATAAAATACTAACCCCTGTATATTCCAAGGAATGTGCAGGAATTTAGACCATGCTTCAGCATGGGGGTGGTGGTGACAGCCTGATGATATAATTTTTGGTCCCTGCCAGTATCCAGCAGTTGTGAGTGTGTTTGCAGTTCACTGTGAATGTATTAGCATCACCAGACCATTTGGTATTCATGCAGCTGTGGAGTCTGATTATAATTCTGCATAAACTCTTCTCACTGAAACTTGTATCTCATAAGCCTCACTAATTCTGCATTAAGCATATAATGGCTGCATGGAGAAAATTGGACTTTAATGTGTGTGCCTGCACCAGATTAAATTACACACATTATTTTCTAGACGAGGTCCAAACATATATTTTGCTTGAAATGCCAGTAGTTACCTTAAAACATACCAAGAAGTTAAAAAGCTTTCACAATACAAGATCCAGCTACTTATTCCACATATACAAAAAACACAGCTAGAGAAATACAATTCAATTGTCAATGCTGAATTATGAGGAAGTCTAAAAAAATAGAAAAACTCTGATACATGGACATCATTTCAGAATGTAACATTGCATAATGCAGCAATATGAGCACCCATTTAAAATGAGAAATCCCCCAAAAGAGAAGCATAAGGGGATCTAGTACCTGTGACAAAAATAGATGAATACTGCACCAAAAACATGCATACAATCGGCACGGTCATTCAGTATGCTAGTGATGGTCTAAACAGTGATCTAACACAAGAGTGAGATAGTGTTTCCAAATAAAATCGAGTGAGTAACTACATATTGGTTAAACTTTCTGATGCAGCAAAATGAGGGCACAGAGCCATCTCTGGGTTCTGGAGCTGTTTCAAGAGTCGCTTGTGAAATTTCTCTCTGACACGATTGAACTCCATTATATCCAGTGGATCCTCTTCAATCCAGAATTTGTGGAATTCATGCATTAAGTAGCCTATGAAATAATAAAAAAGGAGAAGTAGAAGAAATAAATACAGTGTGTAAAGATCACATACAAAATTAGAAAGAAACATGCAGTAAACAATTAAGATTTACACAGAGTATCCTGGTCACTGAGGTCTGACACCTCACAACACTATGCAGGGATGAGACTAAACCCGTTTTGGACAAATCCAAAATTTGATGAATAGCATACATTGACAGAAATTCTCACCAAAAAAAACCCCAAGAAGTTACTAGCTGTCTTGACATATGGTTACATGAACTAAAACATTAAACTAAAGAGTATAAAAGCAGGGGAAGATGCTACTGATGCTGTTCCACCAGCCTTTGGTTTATATTCAAGTTCTGCCTCACATATATTTCCTTATGGGAATATTGCTTACTCTCCACTAAAAAAGACCGTACTCATAGGTAATGTAACAGTTACCGTCACATCTTTCTGTATTAACACTTGCTCCTTATGCACAATTCTACCTCATGTGTGCATGAGCTTGCTGGAAATGTTGTGTAACACTTATGCCTATGATCCTGAAAAGATGAATAGTAAGGTGATATACAGAACCACTAGCTTTGGTAAGACATCCCTGTTATAGCAAGAAACTTGATTCCAAAGGGGGTTTAATATACAGGCTCCGATTAAGGCCTCTACCCTCTCAGTTCTGTGCCATCCTTGGACTCAGAGTTTCACTGATAGGAAAAACGTTACATCCAGCACTGGGAATTCAACAAACTGGACCCAATCTCTTGGTCCCAACTACCACAATAGATGAACCATTGAAGAAGTATAATCTTTCATCCCAACACAGCAAAATGTGCAAGTAAGTTTTCTGTATTCCAGAAAGTGAGGGTATTTGTTATAAAAAAGGCTCAATTGCTTGTATCCATTTATTTCCATTGTATGACAATTACAACACACATACTTCTAACTTAAATTTCTAGGTATATTTGCAGGCATATTTCCCCCCCGCCACCATCAATTTGAGAAAGTTCATTCAAAAGGTACTTTAAGTACATCTTCAAATCTTCACCATATATTCCACAGGCCACAGGCTGTTTCATTCCAAGAGATGTTACTTTCAAAAAAAAAAAAAAAGCTCAGTAAAACACCTTTAAAAAAAATCTCTATATAAAATGTAAAACATTGTTAGATCTTCACCCCCCAAAATCTAGATTTCCAAGAGGTACTTTCTGTACTTCAGCAGTGACTGTGTTGAGCATGCCATTGAACAATGCAGTTCCATGCATTGCTTGTACAGCCAGACAAGGCAACAGAGCCCAAGAGCAGTGGGGCAAATGCAATTCTCAGTTTCATGTGTGTCCCTGTAGCCTGAGGGAGCAGAAGTGTGCAGATAAGGTGACATGGTGGATGAGCATTTAGGAGGTCCATGCAGTACAACCATTGTGTTCCTCTACCAGCAAGGCTGCTGGCTGGGCAATGTAATTTTGACTTTCCAGTTCAGTCAGGCAGACCGTAGGCATTTAATGCAACCTAATGATGTCTGGGTTTGAAGGAAATTTGAAGGAAACCTAGGATGTCTGTGGTAGGGAGAAGACAGAGCATAACAGCATAAGAGAGGAGAGAGTGTAAGAGAGCATAAGAGCAGGGATTTGTCAGACTCAAACAGACAATCTCTGGATGAATTGCCCTTGCTCCAAGAAGTTTGTTGATGCTTTCTCTACAATAAAGTCCATTTGATAACCTCAAGCTTTTCCTAGGATGGCAGGCAGAGCATGTAGGAACATCCACCACCTTTACTGGCCTGTTACTACACCAGAGACCCATGCAAGTTTTATCATGCTTCATAACTCATACATGCATGGGCTGTAGATGGAAGAGGTGTCAAAATCAAGTCTCCCTCCAGTGTTATGATGGACTGGCCGTGCTGGTCAGCAGGCATACTGGTCCTGGGGCACTGTCCCAGGCTTAGCCAGCAGAACAGTCCCTCCTGCAGCCAAGACTTTGGCAATGGCAAGACAACACTGTAAACGTACAGAAATATGTCTCTTCCTCCCCCAAATTCAGTGGTGAGGCATTTTAGACATGGCAAGAAACCAGAACCAAGAATAGGATATAGAATCATGGAATCGTTTAGGTTGGAAAAGACCTTTAAGATCATCGAGTCCAACTGTTAACCTAGCACTGCCAAGTCCCACTAAACCATGTCCCCAAGTGCCACATCTACACATTTTTGAAATACCTCCAGGGATGGTGACTCAAGAACTTCCCTGCGCAGCCTGTTCCAATGCTTGACAACCCTTTCAGTGAAGAAATTTTTCCTAGTATCCAATCTAAACCTCCCCTAGTACAACTTGAGGCCATTTCCTCTTGTCCTAGGACTTGTTACTTGGAGAAGAGACCAACTCCCACCTCACTACACCCTCCTTTCAGGTTGTTGTAGAGAGCGATAAGGTCTCCCCTCAGCCTCCTTTTCTCCAGGCTAAACAGCCCCAGTTCCCTCAGCCGCTCCTCATAAGACTTGTGCTCCAGGCCCCTCACCAGCTTCATTGCCCTTCTCTGGGCACGCTCCAGCACCTCCATGTCTTTCCTGTAGTGAGGGGTCCAAAACTGAACACAGTATTCAAGGTACAGCCTCACCAGTGCCGAGTACAGGGGAACAATCACCTCCCTGTTCCTGCTGGCCACACTATTTCTGATACAGGCCAAGATGCCGTTGGCCTTCTTGGCCACCTGGGCACACTGCTGGCTCATACTCAGCTGGCTGTCGACCAACACCCCCAGGTCCTTTTACTCCAGGCAGCTTTCCAGCCACTCTTCCCCAAGCCTGTAGCATTGCACGGGGTTGGTGTGACACAAGTGCAGGACCCACCACTTGGCCTTGTTGAACCTCATACAGCTGGCCTCAGCCCATCGATCCAGCCTGTCCAGATCCCTCTGTGGAACCTTCTTACCCTCAAGCAGACCAACACTCCTGCCCAACTTGGTGTCATCTGCAAACTTACTGAGGGTGCACTTGATCCCCTTGACCAGATCATTGATAAAGATACTAAAACAGAACTGGTCCCAGTACTGAGCCCTGGGGAACACCACTGGTGACTGGCCACCAACTGGATTTAACTCCATTCACCACCACTCTCTGGGCCCGGCCATCCAACCAGTTTTTTACCCAGCAGAGTATACCTGTCCAAGCCATGAGCTGCCATTTTTTTTCCAGGAGAATGCTGCGGGAAACAGTGTCAAAGGCTTTACTAAAGTCCTGGTAGACAACACCCACAGCCTTTTCCTCATCCACTAAGCGGGTCACCTTGTCACAGAAGGAGATCAAGTTGGTCAAGCAGGACCTGCCTTTCATAAACCCTTGCTGACTGGGTTTGATCACCTGGTTGTCCTGTATGTGCGGCATGATGGTACTCAAAACGATGTGCTCCATAACCTTCCCCGGCAGCAAGGTCAGACTGACAGGCCTGTAGTTCCCTGGATCTTCCTTCCAGCCCTTCTTGTAGATGGGCGTCACATTTGCTAAGTTCCAGTCAACTGGGTCTTCCCTGGTTAGCCTGGACTGCTGATAAATGATGTAAAATGACTTGGTGAGCACTTCCACCAGCTCCCTTGGTATCTTTGGGTGGATCTCATCCGGCCCCATAGACTTGTGCGTGTCCAAGTGGTATAGCAGGTCACTTACCATTTCCCCTTGGGTTATGGGGGCTTCATTCTGCTCCCCGTCCCTGTCTTCCAGCTCAGGGGGCTGGGTACCCAAAGAACAACTGTTCTTACTATTAAAGACTGAGGTAAAAAAGGCATTGAGTACCTCAGCCTTTTCCTCATCCTTTGTCACTATGTTTCTCCCTGCATCCAGTAAAAGATGGAGATTCTCCTTAGCCCTCTTTTTGTTGCTAATAAATATTATAAATGTTGCTATAAATATTACAGAAACATATTTTATTGTCTTTTATGGCAGTAGCCAGATTGAGTTCTAGTTGGGCTTCGACCCTTCTAATTTTCTCCTTGCATAAACTCACAACATTCTTGTAGTCCTTGTGAGCTGCCTACCCCTTCTTCCAAAGGTTATAAACTCTCCTTTTTTTCCTGAGTTCCAGCCAAAGTTCTCTGTTCAGCCAGGCTGGTCTTCTTTCCTGCCAGCTTGTCTTTTGGCGCATGGGGACAGCCTGCTCCTGCACCTTTAAGATTTCGTTCTTGAAGAACGTCCAGCCTTCCTGGACTCCTTTGCCCTTTAGGACTGTCTCTCAAGGGTCTCTGTCAGCCAGTCTCCTAAACAGGCCAAAGTCTGCCCTCCAGAAGTCCAAGGTGACAGTTCTGCTAACTCCCCTCCTTACTTCTCTGAGAATTGAAAACTCTATCATTTTGTGATTGCTATGCCCAAGACGGCCTCCAACTATCACATCACCCACAAGTTCTTCATGGTTGTCGCGGTTTAACCCCAGCCAGCAACAAAGCACCATGCAGCCGCTCACTTACTCCCCACCCACCCAGTGGGATGGGGGAGAAAAATCAGGGCAAAAGAAGAAAAACCCGCGGGTTGAGATAAGAATGGTTTAATAGAACAGAAAAGAAGAAACTAATAATGATAATGATAAGACTAATAAAATGACAACAGCAGTAATAAAAGGATTGGAAAGTACAAATGATGCACAGGGCAATTGCTCACCACCCACCGACCGACGCTCAGCCAGTCCCCAAGCGGTGATACCCTGCCCCCCCACTTCCCAGTTCCTAAACTAGATGGGATGTCCCATGGTATGGAATACCCCGTTGGCCAGTTTGGGTCAGGTGCCCTGGCTGTGTCCTGTGCCAGCTTCTTGTGCCCCTCCAGCTTTCTCGCTGGCTGGGCATAAGAAGCTGAAAAATCCTTGACATTAGTCTAAACACTACTTAGCAACTACTGAAAACATCAGTGTTATCAACATTCTTCACATACTGAACTCAAAAACATAGCACCGTACCAGCTACTAGGAAGACAGTTAACTCCATCCCAGCTGAAACTAGGACAATGGTTCACAAAAAACAGGTCCAGCAGGGCACCTTCCCTAGTTGGCTCACTCACCAGCTGTGTCAGGCAGTTATCTGCCACACACTCCAGGAACCTCATAGGCTGGTTCTGCTGTATTGCATTTCCAGCAGAGATCTGGTAAGTTGAAGTCCCCCATGAGAACAAGGGTTAGTGATCATGAAATATGGGAGCCAAACCAATCATACTAGACATAACCGTTCACAAGGCCATGGGCACATCAGGAATGTGGTGAAAAGACAGAGTAACCCTTCCAATGAAAAGATGACCTGAAGATACATAAGTGGATATTTAAGTAAGTACTTGTCTTTTTTTTTTAATCAAGCCAAGCACCACGAAAAGACAAAAGCCTAGCAGCTAAACTGCCCAGAGTTCCTACCAGGTAGCCTATCCAGACCAGCAGCCCAGAAACCATTGCAAAAGGGAGAGCCCTGCTACAGTATGATATCTGCCCACATAAGATTTTGGGTGGATGAGTCTTATTAAATAGCATCCTTGTTCTGAAAAGCCTATACTATTTAATGAGAGAAATGCACGTGACACTAATATTTGTCACTTATCCAGTTGAGCAATAAGAAATTATTATAGCTGCAAACAAAAAAATCTGTTACCTAAATAGCCAGACAAAAAAAAACAACCAACCAACCAAAACAAAACCTTTGCAATTGTCATAAATGTGGAAAACAGTGTGTCTTGACTTCTTGTTATCAGTTTCTTGCCTATACATTGAAAAATATTAGAAGTGTTTCTGCCATGGTGCAAGGATGCATAGCAGGACTGTGCTGTAGAAAGGATGCTTGAATACAGTGGAAAGGGCTGGGAAAGCATTATTTTGAGCGGGGACAACTCTACTGAAGGGTGGAGGGTAACACTTGAATGTAGATGCAAATATCTTAGGACAGTTTGATTTATGGGGA
Source organism: Haliaeetus leucocephalus (assembly GCF_000737465.1). NCBI lineage: Eukaryota > Metazoa > Chordata > Aves > Accipitriformes > Accipitridae > Haliaeetus > Haliaeetus leucocephalus. The sequence goes on from NW_010972591.1 coordinate 100,050, forward strand.
AGCTATCTCCAGAAGCTCTTTAAAGTACTTTTAGTTTCTTATTATTGTTATTTAAAACCAGTCTAAGAAGATAGGAAGGCCACTTGTTCAGGCACTTGGTGGTTTTTTGTTTGGGTTTACTGGGGGTTTGTTTTGTTTTGTTTGTTTTACCCCTTGGTTTGGTAGTGGCATCCATCACAACTGAGAACTGAATCTAAGCATCCTAAAGACAGGATAGCAAGACTAGCATGATAGTCTCTGTGCTGTGTCAGCAGATTTTTTGGTTTGTTTTTAAAAAAAGCATATGGGTAGTACAAAAGTGTTAGCAGGAGTACAAGTTATGTATTTCCCCCACCACTTACAGAACATCTGCTGAAAGTGAGTTAGTGTTGGTGCTTCTGGAGCAACATTGTAGAAATGGGTCTTCAGAGCTCCACTCACAAGCAGGTTGTATGCGAGGTCTGTTATGTTAATGCCCACAATAGCAAAAGAATAGCTGTAAGAAAAAAAAAAAAAGCAGCAACATTTGTTGAGAGTTTGTCTTCTTTCAGCACACTCTAAGAAACACTGATGACACTGACACTGCAGGTTTTGTGTGCCACTGAGGTGTATTAATTCACTCCTTCGTGAGCTTCCAAAGCAGGGGGATGGAAAACAAGAAAAACATTTATCCTGCCTGCTTTGTACACTCTAGTGGCAGTGTTTCCCTTGTGAAACATATGGTCACAGTAAAAACAGGAGTTTCATCACTGTGACAGCATTTTCAGTGGAGCAGCACAGATTCATTTCTACAGAATAAGAACAAGCCCAGGCATCCCTGTGCTCCTGCGCCCGCCTCTGACACAGGGCAAGCACTCCACACGGTGGCTGTGTCTGCAGGGTGACCCATCATTTGCTATTTTAACCCACCTACCCCACTGGAATTTATTACCCACAGTAAGGAACATCAGGTTTCAACAATCAGTCCTATAAAGACATTCATATGGCTTAAAAGCCTCTGAAAAAGATCCAGCTGAGTCACCTTCAATTTCTTCCTAACAGAACTAGATACACAGGCCAGAAAACAGGTAAAAAACCTAAATCAGAGCATGCTGGAAACAGAAATAAGAAAATCAGATCCATGAAGCAAACTCCTGTCCTGCTAAGGAATATAGACAAGGGAAGTATATTTAGGCACAACAGAACTCAGAAATTGGAAGTTATTTCTTAATTTGTGAGCCTGTTGAATAAAGAACTTGACATTTCTGGCACTCACTATTTCCTAAGAAAACATATAATATCCCACACTGACATTTAGTGATAAAAGCAAACTTGTTTAGTTATTCAGTGATCCCCCCCACCCCCTTTAAAACACAGCTGTCTTGTAGAATGTCTTGGGTATTTTTTCCAACTATATCAAGTTAAAGAAAAGGAAAGTATTTTGGTTTGCTTTTGATAATATTTCAGGAGAAAAAAATAATAAATAATAGTTCAGAAGTTAACTGCAACATGAGGCCTAATGGTAAGTTTCACAGAAAAATGAAATATGGGCATTAAAATGTTGTATTACAGATTTTCAGATATACTCAGAAGGAACATCCAGTTCCATACTCATGAATAATGCAGCTATACCAAACTCACTACTTAAGGAGAAAAAGCCTCACTACTATTTCTTCCCTATTATACTTTCCTGAAAGCAGATCAGAACCTGGCTCTGACAGTAGGAAGTGAGACTTGATCACATTATGTGTTAAGAAGAATTCAACAGCTATTCATCACTGCACTATTCATAGCATACAGAGAAAGCTTCTCCTTGCTACATTTTTGTGTTATTTTTCCTAATCCTTACTTTAAACTGTTTTTCCTATAATCTTTGATCAAAACCAAGGTGTGGTTAAGACAACACATGTTAGTATGTACACTGAAATTTCATTTAAAAAGTAACCAGGAAACACCTTTTTCCCCTCAAATATACAGCATCATTGTTAACTGTTGTGTTTGTGGCAACCTTAAAAAGATTTTTAAACTTACCCGATTGCCTTATCAAGCTTTTTCTTCTCCCATTCGGCTTTGCTGAATTGGCTGAAGGGGGAAAAAAAAAAAAATTAAAATCCAGATGTTGCTATGAATTACTAACTGACAAGTATTTTCTTTCAATTGCTTTGATATGATAACCTTGACTGAACATGGTATTTTACCTCCATCGATATGGCTAGTCACATTTAACTCCGCTTCTGACTGAATGGTTTGGCACAAAAAGGCTTGAAATGGGTAACTGGCTTTATAGCATTGCTGATAAACTTCTCATCATTACAAAGTATGCTCCTACATCAATGCTCTCAGTAAAAACCAGTTATTTTCTGTATTGGCCACAAAGATGTTCCACTTCAATTAAGTCTGAGCCATACAAAAATTGGAAATATTACATTTCTTTTAACTAATCAAAGATGGGCTTAGCCTTTTGTGTTTTCAAAGATATACATGACACTCATCACTGGAGGCATGATTCACCTGAGGCAGCAAACATGAAAAATACTCCTCTGATAGAAAGTTTTTATATCCAGACAAATTAGAAACCACTCAACAGCCAAAAATAAGGAACAGTGTTTCCTATTATTTGGCACAATAATGCAGAGCTTTTTAAGGACACAAAAGGTCCCTCCCTTAAAACAAAATTCATTAGGGAACAGATTGATTTTAGACTAAGTTTGTGCTGTTTAACAACATTTTCATTTAAAAGAGCTGTGTGATGCAACCGGTCAGCTGGTCCCACTAACCAGGTTTTAATCTACCCAAATGGAGCAAGTTTAGCAGAAATCATTGCCTACATTTATCAGTAGCTAAAAGCAGGCACAGAACCTACCCCAACCAGCAGACTACAACTTAGACATGCCTGTGGGAGTTTTTGCCTTGGTAAGGCAGATCAGAGTTTGCAAGCTTTAGAAACCAAATTATGGACAGCTATGTGTGAAAGCATTGTTCTTGGACTATACTTGAACTACAAGAAGTATATATTACATTAAAAACAATCCCCTGAGCTTCATGTAAATATAGTATTTAAAAATTGTTGCCATTAAGTATTTAAGATGCTAATCGGCTCATACCCATCCTGACCTGAGTGTTACCAGGTGGCATGCATGAGGACAAAACTTTACCTCCTAAGTGGCTTAACATACAGGAATACATCAGTCTTCACCCATTCTCTAAAATCTCAACCATCTTTGTAGGCTGTGGCATAACATCAGTTTAAAAACCCCAAGCAAACAGTGAATAACAAAGGTGGCACATGTAGTATGTGGACAAGCAATACAGTTCAACAGAAACAGAAATTACATTGATCATGATCACAGTAGAAACCAGCATGACTGCTAAACAACCACATCAGGAAGAACACCATAAGCACCACCAACAGCATCCATCTTCTACTGAACGGTCTTTCAAGGGATAGAAAGTGCACATGCTCACACAGCGCTTCAAGATGGTCCTTGGTAATCAAACATGTAAATGAAGAACACTAATGTGTTCTAAGTGCATTTTGTCACAGAATTACCATTGGGAACTCAACCACAAAATACTGAGGAGATCAAAAGCTTCACAGGATGCAGATGTGGATCTGCTATATGGATATCTAGCATTACTGGCAGAAGAAAAAGGTCTTTTAAGGCAACTGATTACTATCTAACTGGCTAAAAGCACGCCCGCCCCCCCCCCCCCAATTGTTGACTAAATCTCCTAATCACAAATCATGCACAACACAAAATTTTTGCCACTTGAAGGTACCTGATCTCTCAACAGTCAGGACAATGGACTAGCCAGATTAGACCCATCATTAGTCAAGGTGGACAGAGTATGCGACTATAAGTAAAGGGGCTCTTCAGCTGTGCTAACAAATCCTTGGCCTAGACTACTTTTTATTATCAAGTCAGTTACAGCTGTTGTGACCATAGTGGCACTGCTTAGACCTTTTTCCTTCAGGTAAAAGTCACTCAAAATTTGTTTTTTAAGCCTGGTACTAAATAGGTCTAAAATACTGTGTTTTAACTATATTAAGCAAGGTTGATCTCATTCTTTATATATAAGCATGCTCAGACGTACCCAGTGTTGCACCATCAGCTATGTTTGAGTTAACTTTAGAGAAAGGAATATAGAACTCTTGGTGTTGCAACAAAGATTTTCAGTTTATAACACGCCAAATTACAGTACGGTTTGATCTTTATTTACAAGTAGGGTCTCATAAAACTAAGAGAAAAGAAAAAAAAATACCTTGGTTCCTTCTTAGTGACTTCCCTTCATTATGAAAAGACAAAAGAATTAAAAGAAAGGTAAATAAAAATGCAAAATCACTTGAAATTAAAAGTATCAGTGAAAACATTTAACACTAAGTTTAACTATTTCTAAGATTCAGTATACAAGTTTGCCTCTTGATCAGTTTTTCAGGATCAGTACTTGAAAACAGATAGCATGTGGCAATACCCAAGCATGTGCCCAACAAAAAGAAAACAAAAACAAAACCAAAAAAACAGCCCCCTCCCCCAAACACCAGCCAGCACAGTGCTCTCAAGTTATTTTTTCTGATCTCAAGCATTACCTGTATTTAGGCTGAAGAGAATCAGAGAGAACTTGCTGAGCTATCTCAGTGTCCCATTCGGCAAAATACCTGCAGACATATAAGTTTAGGGTGAATTGTTAAAGAAACACAACAACAAAAAGAATCTTAAAGCATACTAAGGTGCCCATACACACCCTTTTAAAGGTCACTACATGTGCTATGCAATAAGTAGTATTTAACATGTTAAATTCATTAAACTGCTACTTAGACCCCCAACATGAAAGTTAAAAGCAGCCTCAAATTACAAGTGCAATCCTATAAGCACTTAGTGAACCTGAATTACCAGAGTCCCCTTTCTACCCACCCTACAGAAAGTCAGTTGCTTATTACTAGAGCATGTTGGCTGCTGAGCTCAAGAGAAAGCACTTCAGGCTTCTTGGTCTGGCAGATTCATTAAGCAAGATGAGAGTCATCACAGGAGACTAAGAAACGAAATACATGATAAGATTCATCTCCAACGGAAGTTCAAAGCCAGAGTCAAGAGTCCAGATCCTCAACTGAGCTTTGATAGAGAACGACATATGGACAGTGGATGATTCATGTCCTTCAATCTGTAAAAGCAGAAAATTTTTCTTTTTCCCCTCACAGGGAGAGGTTATTTTACCAAATGTTTCTGAGTTATGTAACTATCTGCAGTAGATACAAGGGCTGGAGGAAATAACAAGCATTGATCAGTTTCCAAATTACCAGACAGATATGGTACCAACACCTGGTATGCATGAGGCGGAAGGGAAAAGTGATATAAACTCACTGCTTAATTTTGAGTATCACCAGAAATTGAAGTAGTCGTCCAACTACAGAAGTCTGCCATCAGTGGCTGCATTTCAAGTATTTTGCCTAAGAATTCAGCATGAAATTCCCAAACACAAAAGCTGAGCAGTAACACAACCCTCTCACCTGCCCACTTCCAGGTCATTTTGTTTGAGGCGAAAATAGACATTGGCGAAAATATACTTTTCAGTTTCTTTCTTGTAGGAAGAGAGTGCTAACTTACTGTGTCACAGAGGAACTAAAAGAAGGGCTTAGTAAACAGTATTACTGAGTTGAATTAGGAATACTGAACGAAAGGAGACCCCTTCGAGAAAGGAAACCCTTAAAAAACTGGGCTAGGACACGAATTATTTCATTTTTTTATATGAAGTCCCTAGCACTTTTATAAGTTATTCCCACAGACTTGCAAAAAATCTGCAAGTAATGCTGCTTTTCATGACTTCATACACACATAAACCCATCCACAGAGGAACATACTTACACCAAGTTATATAAGCCCAGGAGACCCATTCCTCTAAAGTCTGTTTTAGGATCGTCACCTTGGAAACCAATTTCACACCACTGCTTTGAAATCCGAGCTTTCAGTGGCGAATTGGGCTTCAAGCATTTCCACAACTAGGAAGATTACAGGTAAAACATAATTAAACTTCCACACATTAGTATGGCTTTTTCTTCTTTTTAAACCAAGCTAAGTTCCAATGTAACATCACAGCATTGCTATCCCAGCAACCCAAACATAAAATCAAATTAAATTCCTGGGGGGTAAAGAGGATGTGGGGGGAAAATCCCAAACCACTCTTAAGTATTGCAGATGGTTCAGCCCTGCAAGGCCCTTCCAACCTTATCGGCAGCCACTGTAACGTCTCACACAAGGACTTAGTTTGATGCACAAAGCACAAACAAAACAGCATCTGTGTCCCTAAGCGCAGAGAGAGGAATGGCCTGGAATTTGGTTGTAAATCACTGACAGAGCAGCAGGCAATCAGCCCTCAGGTCCCTGAGGCTCTGCAGCAATCTTTCCTCAGGCATCTTTTGCAAGTCTCTGGAAGGGTTATAAATCAAAAGTGCTGACTTGGCTACCACAGTGCTGAAAAGCAAATCAGAGAACATAAAAAAAAATCCATACAAGAATAGCATGTGCCACCTCCATATTTAACTGAGGGGTGAATCATTCATTGATCTCACATAAAGAAAAAGGACAAAGTGATTTAACAAGCCAGATCCTCATCTGGAATAAATCCACTTAGCCACATTGGTCCAGCAACGTTAATGCCTAAATATATTGCTAGGCACCTAAAAGCAGCCTAAATTAACATGTCTGACAAATACATACCTTTCTGCACATCTTGTGCCATATCACAAACTCACCCTTTCTAAAGTGTATTAAAAGATCATAAACCATGAGTTGGTAAGTAGGGCCTCAAGAAATGCACTTAGACAAAGCCTGTCTAAGGGAAAGAGCTGTATGCACATTTCCCAAATAGAAAACCCAGAAATTGTATTAATTTTAGCTATTCTAATTACATTTAAAATGAAGTGCCTTAGGAAGCTTAAAACTTTAATGATTTCACTTTGTAATGACTACATAAGCATCACTGTTTAAGTCATACTTGCTGTCTTTCTTGTTCATCCATCAACAGTAAATACAGTATTATTCATTAGTTCATTCACATTAAGTTAATCTTTCATTCATAAAGTGCCCTCCTGGTAAACATGAATAAATGATAGACATTAGGAACTTCAATTACCCACTGCAGAGATCACTTAGCAGAATATCTAGAAGGACTGAAAACCAACTGGCCTATTCTTTCCCAGCTTGGGTTGGAAACCAAATTAAACCCTTGGACATATTTCCATTTGACATGAAAATTTGCAAAAGCAAAATGCCTACTGTAAACAAGTGCTAATACACAGGTTATACTGGAGGCAGATGGTGAAACTGATACTTTGTTCAACATTACAAATTTTAAAGCCTAAGCTGCACTGTTTTGTCTCCCCTCAGACAAATGCTCAGTTTTTATTCTGCTTTTATTCTTATGCAGTTATGTTTTTAAACCACTTATGTGGCTACACGTCATTGCTGACATGATTCTCAGGAGTGTCTAAGAACCAGGACCTTGCCCTCACAGGCTGGGTGGCCAGGAAGGAGACCACAGCCAGCTCCTTGGTGCTTCTCACCTGTGATTGCATCCTCAGACCCAACTTCTTGCTCTCCGGGCAGTGTAGATGCCCAGTGTACTTAGGAATACTTTCCTGGAGCCAAAGGCCCTCATTAAACCTGCAGCCAGCTACCTGGTATTTTCAGGGACCAACATTGTAGGCTGGCACCTGGATCTCCCACCTGCAAGACATAGGCTTCCTCACTGGGTAAAGCTGATGTGTACTTTTAGTTAAAGCATACTCCACCCCCAGAAATTTGGGTGTTTGGCTGCATAGGGGCAGGACCTGAACAGGAGGAATCTATCTACCCTGTCCTACCTAGTGGCTAGAGCACTCCTTCAGGGGCAGCTCTGGATTTTGACTTCCTCTCAAGAGTCCCACTGCACAGCAAGGAGCCAACCTTAAAGACAGCTTTTCAGACACCTACAGGAACTCTTTGACCATTTGAAGCATTTTTTAGAAATAGTTATTTGCATCCATAAGTGCTTATACAAGATGCCTACCGGGATTTTTAGAAGTACCTGGAAGCCCAAGTAACTATAGCAAAGTTTCCAGAAGCTCCCACTGTAGCCTGTGTAAAGCACTACACTGCAGGCTAGAGTGTAGAAGACAGCTTCATCTTTACATGCTGTAAAAATCCAGTCAACGTCGGATGGGGGCAGAAGCACAGGTAGTGTTTAAGTTTTCAATATTTTTGTTTAAAATAATTTTAAAACCCCCAAACAGGTGGTATGTTTTTATAACACCTCTGAAAACTCTAAGAATGCATTGTGCTTGTAGATAAACTCATTATCACAATTCTGTGTTTCTTGCCATTTCTCTGAAGTATCTTGCACTAGCTACAGTCACAAACAGGATCAGAAGAAATACTAGGACTTGCTATTAGGCTATTTTCTACCCCCTTTATTCTCTCCTCAATTCCTTTCTAAGAGCTCTCTAGCTCTCTCTCTCCTTATGGCTTCAAGATCATCTTCCTGAAAAAACACTTTTATTATCTGCCCCAGTGCAAGGCTTTCCTGAAAGCATGAAGTAAGTAAAACCCAATTGGTATGGTTTTCATCACTCTATGTGTATTATCTAAAGAATGTTTTTATTTTGTTTCCATTTGAAAATATATTTGGGAAATATAAACATGTAAGTCATCATCTCCCACCCTTCCATCCCACACAATGAAAGCTAGAGGTTTTGAAGACAATGCCTTCAAAAAATACAAGAAACTGAAGAAAAAAAGTTTATTCTGGTTAAGACAGAAAAAGTAGGACCTAAGGCTATTTTTCCAGAAGTCATAGTGTAGAGCTGTTATCTGCAGTAAGAGCTGCGTATCCAGTGCTTAGATACAGTCCAGTCAAGGGACACGCATTCATCAGCAAGGGAGTGAGCTGCTTGCTTGGCAGGTGTTACACGTGGCCAGATTAATATGCTGTATAGCCTTATCTTAAAACAGGTATACAATGGAGGAAGGCAAAAATACCTCTCGATGTTTTAAAGAGACTTTTAAACCAGGCTGTTTGGAGCCGACATGAATAAAGGATGCCCTCTAAGTACTTCTTAAGCACCTACCTTCAGAAGCATTTCCTCATGTTGCAGATTCTCCGAATCGTACATCTCTCTGCGCAGCTTTTCAACCTCTGCTATCAGATTTCTGTACCCCACAATCTGCAGCAGGCATGCCTGAAGAGATACTCCCAACCTGAGGGGGGGGGGGGGAGAAGGAGCAACATAATCCAACTCAATCATATGTAGCCATGAAACAGCACTACTGCATACATACCTGTAATTCACATGAGTAAATTACAATGGGAGGATTTCCAAGAGATCAATATTACATTAAACAAGGCCTCGTGAAATGCAGTCTTATTTAGTGCCTGCCTTAGATGATAAAATTTGGGATTTTTCAAAACTTTGAACGGTGAATTTTCACACGGAAATCCCATTATAACTATACACAGCAGCGTTAAATGCCTGCAATAAGCACATCACTGAATCCTTCCCCTCACTCAAACAGCAGCTTCTCAAGCAATACCCTGAGACCAGAGATGTGAACTATAAATGGGGTGAGGGGGAGAGAAAGCTCAGCAAAAAGCTAAAAATATTCATTTTGCTTCTGTGCCACAAAAGCTAGCATAAAGACGACAAAAACCTAAAGTAACATAGTTGAATGATCTGCCTCTGGTCAGCTTTTTTGGGGGTCTCATGTTAAGAATCACCATAATGGCTCTGTTTTCATTATAATACAGATTTTACATTTCCTGATGCATCATCATTAAAAAACCAACCAACCAACCAAACCACCACAAAAAAACCACCACACCAAAAACCGAACCCCTAAAACCAAACCAAAAACCAACCCCCCAAATCCCAAACAAGTGGCTTCCAAGGCTTTAAATTACAATGCCTTATTCAGTTTTAGGATAAGATTTTATAGTATTAAATACAATTAATGCAGTACACAAATGCCACGCTCATAAGAATATTTAATTAAATATGGAAATAAACCCTTTAATTTTTAATAATGTCTGAGATTATCTGAAGTCCTAGTACAAATTTGGAGGGCACGGTTAAATCTATACCCTCATTCCTCCCCAGGAACGCAGGCTACACTGATATTAAGCTGCACAGGTTCCTCATCTGTCCTGTTTGATATGCTGAAACATTTTGTTTATTCCATAATACCGTTAAATTTTCTGAGCAGAAGGATTTTCACTGCTTATCTTTTGAGGTTAATCTACAGAATCAGAGATGTCATCATTAGGCCATTTCTCTTGCTGCAGTTTCATGCTATTTGTGGCCATAATCCTTTCAGAGTAACCTATGCAGTATTTTCCTTCCTTTGTGGTTTGTTTTTTGGTGGGTGGGGTTTTAGGTTTGTTTTTTTTGTTAGTTTGGTTGGGTTTTGGGGTTTTTTTTGTTTGGTTGGTTTTTTTTAAAACATGCTTTACTTGCTGTATCCTACAGTTTTACAGAAAGGCTGCATTTCAAAGAAAGCTGAAAAGCCTATCAAGACTGCACGTGAATTGCTATAGTGCATCACTAAACCACAGCCACAATGTTTTTAACTAGTCTATAACCTCAGAGTAATTTAGAGCAGAACACTATAGGCAGTGGCAGACTAATTTTATATTAAAAAAAAAAAAATTTTTAAGTTCCAGGCTGCACAACATACACAAAGCAAGCCACATCTGAACTTTATCTAAAGGCAGTCAAATGCTCCACGCAATGTTATTCGGGGGGTGAGGGGGGTGGGGAATACAGAATTATTTTCCCCACTCTCCTTGTCATTAAGCTTTTGCTCTCCTGCTTGCCAAACAGATGATGTGGGTGAGCTGCTGATGCCCCACACCTCCTCCTGGCCATCCCTGTGCTGGTGGTAGCAGTTCTCAGAGCACATTGAGCAACCTACCTGGGCTTGCACCCCCACTGCGCTCATTTCCAGGTGCTCCACCAGATGGAGGCAAGTCCAAAACTGGGAATATTTCATGGACTGCTTCCATAGTTAGTGCAGACTGCACATGTCACCACCTGGTTATTCAACCTACTTGCTCCCACCACTAAATATACACGTTTATCTCAGAGACATTGATAAAGGGAAATTATTGTGGGTTGCCTCCTCCTCTTCAGGTCACAGTAGCCTACAGCCTTCAAGAACAGCTCGGCACAGACACACCTGGGATGCTAGTTCAGCTCTGCAAAGATGCTACATTAACAAAAATGACTGCATACAGATTTGCAGAAACACATATAGTATGACACATGTCCCCTTGTCCTTACCCCAGGAGATTTCAAGTCTCTACTGTGCAAGGGAAGGACAGAGCTTCTGAACAAGACAGTTTGGGTACAGGTTTTTTATGTTTAAGAGTAGGCAGGCCAATTGATTTTCCTTAATCCTGACTAAAGAAATAGCTGACCTGTTTTTGCTGAAATTTCTCCAGAAAACTTTAGTATAAAATAAGTGCCTCACATGTAAAACTTCAGTGCAGATGCTTAAAGTTTAGTAGAACTATGGTTAGTTTAATATAAGGAGCAATTTAGTGGCAGGGTGTGTTTCTATGGATGTGGCACCACCTTGCACATCCCAGGCCTCCATTCCTCACTGTTTTGAAAAGATACTTCACCAAACTGAGGTGAGCATAACGGGCTATGGGGATGAAAGACTCAGTCCTGTAAAATGTTGAGTGCAAGGGTTCTGGTTGAAAAACAATTAAACATTTGTTCTGTACTAAGCATATGAACACCACCTGCATTAAACAAAAAATAGTTCAAGGTTTTTTTGGTTTGTTTTTGTTTTTTTGGTTTTTTTTGTGTGTGGCTTTTGTTGTTATTGTTTATTTGTTTTTGTTTGGTTGTTGTTTTTTTTTTTAATATTAGGACCAGATCACTCAAAATGTAACTTAAGGTTCAGGGGCCTGATTCAAACAAGCAGAAATCATTTTCACCTCTGCTTGCTCTCTCTTCTGGAAGACGGCATTTCTTCAGAGGCCAAAGGCAATGCGATGAGGAGAATCAGATGGTGATCTCCGGAGTCATACAAAATACTACTGTAATGAATTGCTTGTTTTTTCTTGGAATTATTCCACCCAGTTACCCAAGGGTCCAACACTGAGAAGCGAGTACTTGAATCAGCCCGACTGCTAACGCTGCAGTTACTGATGTCCACAGGCCGGGCTCCGAGCTGTGCACATTTACATCCTGCAGTTTTTCCTCATATGTCACCTTCACTAATTTTGCCATAACTGATTTTTTTTTCTGAATTTCTGCTATCAGCATCCTGTGCAATACAAGAGTACCAGAGCTGTGACATCCTCCTCAGACAAGCAGCCTCTCAGCAAGGCCTCGCATCCACTTGAAGCAGCTGCTCTCTCATCACCCTCCCTTTGAAGGTCCTGTGGGCAAGGTCCTGGGAAGAGACACCCCTGGAAAAGCTCTGGGCCCACTCCCAGAAAAACTTCACAGAGCTCCTCACCTATGAGAATGAGGTATTCTCTTTGTTTTGTTTCTCTTATTTTCTTCCCTTCTTTAATGGTTGGGTCACCATTTTTTCAATCCAGGTGGACGGTGGTCATGTCCACAATAGTTGTCTCTCAAGTTAGAGAGATACCCAGTATACTCTATGTCCTTTATGAGCAGTGAAGACTCATTTTAAGACTGCCTAGTTACTGTCCTTTTCACTGGGGGGTAGGGCTGGGGGGTCAGTCCCATAATGAGACAAAAAAAATTATATTTTTCCAACTGAAGTTTTGGGTTTTGTTGTTGCAGCAAGGCCTTAGGACCACCTTACCTGTTGATGCTGCTGACCACTTAAAGAAAAGCAGCTATCAATTTGTAGATGCCCATTATGGATTATGTACATCATTTTCAAGTCTGGGAAGAGGAGCAAACCTTGGACTGATCTGTGGGTTGTACCTGAACACAGCCCTCAACATTTCTCCCACTGATTCCTGATCTAGACCATCTTGTGCCTTAAGCTAGGGTCTTAAGCTAGGTAAGGCAACCACAAAAGCATTACCACTTACTCTTGAAATACATACTTGTAAATTTAATGGTTTGTTGGAAATCTCTTCTTACCACCAAGACCTTGTAGCATTAAAAGAATATCAGCTATGCTGTATTGTTAGAACTTGTGTTCGGATAATCAAGGGCAGTTTTAAAACATAAACCAGTATACCATTTATATCAGTTACAACAGGATGATTTCTTCCCTACTCAAAAGGGCCACACAGCCTCGCTAAGAAGCCATCACTGTCACTGACAGGACCACTTGCCTTGGTGGTATTTTAACCCTGGGGAAGTGGGCCCCATAAATCAATGCATCAACAATATACTAAGACAGCATGATTCAGGAAGCAGCTAGAGAAAGAGACTCAGGACTTGCCTATCACAGTCACCATAAAAGATCATTCATTTTTCCATCAGCTTTTTGACAGCAAAGCTTAAGTTGAAGTTTTATGCTGAGAGACAGAATTCATCCTCAAATTGTGTGCCACAATAGCTATGGAGAACCAGTTCTCCATGGACCTAAGCACTGAAGAAATCAATAACTCCCATTTGTTTTGTAAGGAAACCATGAACTTACTGTGGATTTATATCTGGATTAATCCTTTTCAGCTCCATGATGTCATCTATAGTTTTTTCAATAGCATCAGGGTGAACACTTACTGAAGTTTGCAGCCGCTAAAAAGAGGTTTTAAGCACATAAGAATTAATATGTAAGCTATTATTCAATAGAAGTTAACAATGGTAAATTTGATACCCAAAACCTTCTAGATTAAGAGCCTAGAAGACCCAATTCAATATATATACACACCTTTCCAGTCTATTCAGCACGACTGACTAGTTTTAGAGTGCTAGCCCTACAAGAACTTGAGTTGCTTTGTCATGCCCGTGTAGTTAGTCTATCACATTTCTGTGGCAGCAGCTAGTGAAGGTGATCTGCACTGAGGCCTTCGATCGAGAAGCAGCTTCAGAGCATCCACTTAATTACACTGGAATCGCTAGCCTTCATTTGACATCCCCTCTCCCAACACATTGCAATAACACAGCAAAACATTCTTGCTTTCTCTTGCATGTCATTGCACTTTGTAGAAATGCTCCTGGAAGTTCAGTATTCAGGAATCAACACGCCTTCCAAAAATTAAAAGAGGTTGAACTGTCTGGTGCTTTGTCTCAAAACTACACTGTTGCTTAAATGCAAGTTTTTAAATAAGTTTCTGCCTTTCTGTTTGTGCTAGAAGTACATTTGGAAGCACTATGCTGAACTATGAGCTGTGTGGCATCGTTTTTGCTAATGCTGAGGTAAGCTTTTCACCATCACTGATTCTTATGCCAAAGAGAAACGAACGGCTGAACGATGCCGTTTAATGTATACACACATGCTTTGTGAGAAGAATTTAGGTTAGCACCACCAGTGCTACAGTGAAAGGATGAAGTGACAGAGGCTGTTCTCCATTAATGTATTTAAAAGGAAAGCAGAGAACAAAGTTGTCTTGGCTATCTAGGTACTGCTGTCTTCAGCCTCTTTTATGGCTCCTTTCCAGACAAAAAACCTGAGGTGTAAAGTGTGTGACTGACTGCAGAATACAGAAATTCTAAGACAAGATGAGGAAACAAGCCAAGAAACCCCGAATTACAACACGTCACCCTTGTCATCTCCCTCCACCATGGCCTGTTGCCCCTTGATTCCATCAGTTTCACAGTGTGTTTGTCCCTGAAGCACAGGACACTGTCCCCAACTTTGCAAGATCACCTGCTATTGCAGACACTAAACCCTCTTCAGCAGAAGATGGTGTTAATGTAAAATCATATCAAACCTTAAAGCAATTTTTTGGGGGGAGCAAACAGCAGACTGAACAAATCAACTGCACAGGGCACAACAGAAAAGGTGAAGGATGAGATCTTTCACTCACCTTACTTTTTGAACCTTTCAGTGATGCCTCTGTAAGAGAACAGTATTTGAAAGCATCATGTCAGACAAACTAAGTTTATATTAGATTCATTTAACAATTTATTTATTTATAAGAATGAAGTCATACTATTTTTAGCTCACGCAGAAAGGTACAAAGGCATGCAGAACTAAGTATTTTGCAGTTACCTATTTTCATAGTTCTGGCAGCTCCAGGTTTGGTATTGTAACAGATCCTTTGCAATTCACATTGACCTGTTAGTTTCCTGACCACAAATTTCAGGCAGCGCCACAAGCATTTGCAGTAGAAGTACAGGCATACCTGGACAAACATCCTGACAAAAGAAGAGGCCTGAAAGTAAGAGTCTTGAGCAGAGTTTGTTTCAACAAGGTCACCACCCAAACAGAAGGTACTTCCTCACCCCAAATTCCCAGTGCCTAAAGGCAGCTTTAAAGCAAAAGCAGCATTCACACTGCAAATGTTTACCCTGGTAAGTGTTAAATCATGCTTTTTAGTCTTAACCAAAAAAACCAAAACAAACAAACAAAAAAACCCCACCAAAACAACAACAACAAAAAAACCCCCCACCAAAACAAAACAAAAAAAAAAACCAAAACAAAAAACCACCAAAACAAACAAACAAAAAAACCCCAAAACCCCACCAAAACCAAAAAACGCACAAAGCACCAGAACTGGAAGCACAGAATAAGTCCACTCCAGAGTTCTCAAAGGAGTATTTCTAGAAAACTCTTTGTCCCCTTAAAATAAAGGGCCATATAGTTCCTACTAATGCTTTGGGCAAACAGGACTACATGGGAAGTGAGCACAGCTCACCTTGTTATCATGGCTGCTGAGGATCCAGGGAGCCACTACACCCTGGCTTAGCTTTGCCTCTGCATCCAGCTGCTCCGAGTAGAGTGGCTGGTTATCCTGACAAACACGAATCAACACTCATGTCAGGTCACTAAGAGTGAAAAGCTACAATTAAGGAAACCAAAGCTTCCCCCGCTTTAGGGGAGAAGGTGTTTAAGAACCTGTCCTGAGGACTGCCAGCTCTTCCCAAGATCAGTTGTTACACAGCACTGACGCTGTGCAATTTCTCAAAGTACAGAACGGACAGTAAGCCAAGAAAGCCCTTATTTAGGCACTGCATCCAGTTTCAAGCCCCAGCAATACAAAACAGGCTTTGACAAACTGGATGGATTTCAGTAGAAGCTCCCGAGATGGTAAGGCTGGAGCACAGACCCTGCGAGGAGAGGCTGGGAGAGTTGGGATTGTTCAGCCTGGAGCAGAGAACTTCAGGGCAACCTAATAGCAGCCCCCAGTGCCTGTGGCAAGATCATGGAGAAGACAGAGCCGGACTCTTCACAGTGGTGCAGGGCAGGAAGACAAAGGACAACAGTCATAAGCTGAAAAATAAGAGGCTCAACCTAGATATAAGGAGAAGATTTCCCCCCCCATGAGGACACTCAGGTGGTGGCACAGATTGCCCAAAGAGGCTGTGCAACCTCCTTCCTCAGAGTGTTTTAAGCCCTGACTGGAAGAAGCCCTGAGCAGCCCAGTCTGACCTCAGAGCTGACCTGCTGCGAACAGGAGGTTGGACCAGAGACCTGCTGATGCCCCTCCCAGCTTGAACTAGCCTGTAATCCTATCAAAGCCTGAAAAAGTCTGCATATATGAGAAATGCTCTACTTTAAAGTTTGTTAGCATTGCAGCTGCTACCAAAGCCCACATACTGCTACCACAATTGCATAACACACCTCAAAGACAGATTACATGCGCTACAACTTATTTGGACACAATTTAGCTTTCTTGTTTCTGTGGCTATGAAGGTACAGATCCTGCCATGTTACCCAAATGTCAACCCCCACAGGGTGCACCAGGACTTGAGGTGGGGTAGGATCCACCAAGGGTCCCTGGGTTCAGAAGAAGCACCTCTCAGAAAAGGCTACACTGCAAAGACCTGACAATGGGAACATTGCCATCTGGACACAGTCCTGGTTAACTGGCTCTAGGTGGCCTTGCTAGAGCAGGGGTGGGGACTAGATGACCTTCAGAGGTCCTCTCCAACCTCAACCTCATATAATTACATGCTATGATTACATTATAGAAAAACATCAATACAGCTTTGATATGCTAGCTTGCCACTAAATGGTCAAAAATAATTTGGTCCATTATGTTCTAAGCCTGTATGTATGCATATTCATCATTAGCCCATTATTTCCTCCACATGCTGTTGAGGCTTTCAAAGGACAGTTATTTGTTAGGAGACTCTGTATTATTCTTTTCAATGGAGTTTGGTGGTTATTCTGAAATACTGAATTCCAGATACTCAAATCTGTTATAGCTTTAATAAAGTTTGAAGAGCTCAATCATTTCCTAAAAACATCCTGAAGGGCATGGTGTAGAAGGACATTCAGGGAAGGGAAGATAAATTAACTCATGTTAATGTCCACACAGTAGTTTAATCTGCTTTATGTTCACTTTAGCTTAATCCCCTTTGAAGGGGGATTAAGCTAGGGGAACTAAAGCCATTTTATGTCTAAATGGAGAGCATCCACATGAGTATTTAACATGCTTTAAAAGCATCCACTTTATCTTCACACTTTTAGTTAATTCACTTAATGCTCCAAATGCATGCAGGCAACTCCCTTGTCTTTATGCAACAGGAAGCCTCTATTTTAAATACAAAGTGAAACCTAAAGAATGAGGAATCACTCCCACACTGGAATCAAGTTTTAGACAAGCAAAAAAGTTTCAGCTGCTGATGCTGAAATATTTGGGTGTCCTGTCCCACACCATCCACTGTAAGATGTGCCAGAACACGCTACTGTGAGGAGTTCCTACGTGCTTCACAGCAGGTTATCACCTTCAGTATTAAGAACTAGGCCAGTTACCAGGAGGCAAGTCCATCATCAGCCAAGCAGCTATTATTTAAGTTTCCAACAGTCAGAAATGTAAGTCAGTTAAAGAGCCAATCTCATATAAAATCAACTAATGCCTTCAGCTGCAACCTTTAATAGGGGCTTGAAAAAAGCCACAGGCTAACATTGGGCATTTTGGTTTTCCAGTACACATTTGGTATCAACCTTCACAGATTTAACTAGTCCATCATCCCTGAAGAGTCCAAACACAACCTATAGCCATCCCTCAGCCTCCTCAGCACACACCAGCTCTGTAGTAAGGCTGAAGGCCTAGAGAAATTAATACAAGAGTAATGCCAAACTGGAAGGTGGAATGTGGTAAAACAAAGTTCCGGGTTTTCACCATACATTTGTAGCAGAAATTAGGGGTGCTTTCTTTTGGCCTGCTTTGTTTCCAAAGATTAGGTCTCTATTAGAGCAACTCACTACCCAGAGAGCTCATTTATGTGAAAGAAGTGATGAATGACTCACTTAACTTCATGTTAACAACCCATGTAAGACTTCCTTTTAATGAGCAAGATAGCTCCCATAAAAACCACATGTCCTTTAAGAAAGCTCATGCGTATACTTGATTTATTCCAGGGCTGAAACATCACAACCCATTTCATTACTCAAAACCTTGTTTCTTACTATATTGTGTGATGTGGATAAGTTTTGGGGTAGGGGTGGCAGGGAAGGTGTTAGGTGCACTTGAATTATATGTTGCTGCCTTTAAGCTCAGTGACAGATTTGCAAATCAAAGGAAAAACTCTAAATGGGATAGAGCTGTGACCACGACTGCAACCACCTTCCCCACTAAAGTTTTGCTTTGGCTGTGATTTACACAAAGATTAACTAATAAAAATGCATCTACTAAAAACATGTCACTACAGCACGCCAACACTACATCTGTGATTCACTAAAGTATACTTAGCAGCTATTACTAATAAAGCAAACAAACACTAGTTTTGGCTAGGCAGCTTATAGAAAAAAAACTTAGCCTTTGTGGATACCTTCAATTTTCTACTACTCATCCATCTCAAGCTTACAACAGTTGAAATCTTCCATTTGTAACATGAAGGGCATAAAAAGTAACAAGTTTGTTTTCAAAGGGTTGTTCTTTATAAAAGGGAATTCTTGCTTGCAGAAGTCCTGTAATAAAAGCACACTAGTGATTAAGACAAGTTTTATGTTAGCCACTACGCACTTCAGTTCACGTAAGCAAAGTGGAGATGCTGGCAGCTATAAAACAAAACACGGCATATCATGAACAAGAAGCCACATGGAAATATATCATGAGCCACGTATTTGACTACAGCATGGTGGCATTAACCTCTGCTTTGTTTTAGAGTCCAATGCTAAACCTCCTCTCCACTCAATCTCTTCGGTATTTATTTTTTTTTTCCTGCTTGCCTTTGCAGGTTTTGTCAGCACAGAAAATAGCATGCTTCACCAGCAGTTTGCATAGTCATGTACAGCAATACTTCAGATCCCGAGGTGAGCTTTAATAACAGAAGCATTAGAGAAATGAAGGTGTTCCTCAGGGACTTGCAGTCTACTCTTCCACATCCTGATACAAGCTCCCTCTCCTCCTGTATTACATACAGTTGCACAGACCTACAGATTTGTGTTTATACATGTACAGTGTGTTACAAGAGTTCATATGAACATTTATTCAGGTAAAACAAAGAAAAAACTGCATAATAAGATACTGATGCACATAGGCCTAATCAACAGGCAGTTCCCTTGCCAAGGATGCCGTATGAGTGGAAACATGTGCAGCCATCCTCCCATGAGAAGTCAGGGTTACACATTCCTAGTGTTGATACCAATCACTTGGATATCAGAAGCTACCTGTTAGGTTCTGAGCAATACCAACACAACTCAGCATAGTTCTCCCAGCTTGGCTCACAGAAAGTCACTGAACTCCAAGATCAATACTACAGAAAAATGTACTTGTTAGTTGGGTTCCAAGGCAGGGGGGTGGAGGGGTGGTGGTGGAAATCAAAACAACAAAATATTCTGAAACTATTAAGTATTCCCTTGCATATCTGGAAGAGACTTACAGAATACCACCAAGTGCTTAAAGCTACAACCACAATAGCCTGAAGTGCCACAGAAATGCAAAGTTTTCTTTTGTATAATTAGCAAACATCAGTTAAAGGCTCATATATGTACCTATTTCACCTCTCCTTCTTCCTTGCTCTTCTACTTTTAACTCTTTCATATCTTCCCTGCTGTATGTCACTGCTTCCAAGCTCTAATTTTCTGCTAAGAACAGCTTTAACCAAAAAAAGAATTAGGCAGTCAGTACCTTGCAAGAACTATCAGGAATACTGCAAAACCAAGCAAGCAACCGATCTCTATCGGCAATAATGGGGCTCACTAGGGGTTCTGGAGAGCTTTCTTCCATGAGGGAGGGGATGAAGAAAGGGGGTTCTACAGTTGCTAGGATCCTTGCAAAACAGAGAAATTTAGAGCCAAAAAGAGCACAAAGTAAGAGTACTGCTGCTGCAGTCACAACACTTCTATTCCCCACAACACATGCTGCTCTGCCTGGGGTAAGAAAGCATACAACAGCAAGAAGCAGAAAGAACCGAGCATGTTGCTTCACACCATGACATTGCAAAGGGAAGGACAGAATTGGTTCTCAACAAGCAGTCACAAGGTTTGCCCTCAACTAGCCCAACTGATGTCGGGTCAGTGTGATGGGAATGGCACACATGAGCATCATTAGAATTTACATATCTCTCCAACGACAGTATGACATCACATTTTCATGAAATCTGGCTCCTTATTTAAAGGTGACTGGGTCTAGACAGCCTTCTTCCTGATAAGGAGACAGAAGCAAAATTGAGCAAAGTTTTCCAAAGTTGTCTAATATTTCTGTGAAGCTCTTTCCTGTGTGAGGTATGTTCGCCTAAGTAGCAAGGTGTATGTATAATGCAATGTGGTATTTCACTGACTTGAAGGGAAGTAGAAATTAATTATTGTGCAACATTTTTGAAACTAAAAATTGATGGTGCTTATTCCCTCCCCTGGTAATTTCAGAACCTTAGTATTTTCAGAGCTAGTAACTAACAGAACAAATACTTTGGGTAAAATAAAAAATTCAACGAGATACCCAATGCTAGTGACTGGACTTAAAATTGGGGCGGGGGGTGGGGAAGCAAGCAAACCTCAAAAACCAACAACAAAAAACCCCCAAACCCACTAGTTTAAAAGAATAAAATAAAGGTCACTATCTACTTACACATAATTTTCTTTCCTGTGTGTCCTGTTTTAGTTCCTATGGATAGGAAAGATTTTTACTCAACTATTTTTCCTGAAGGACATACTCAGCTCAGAGAAGAAAGTGTTACACATCAGTATTTCCTTCCTGAGAATTCCGATTATGGCTTGAGAAGTCAAGGTCATACTAGTTATGGATGATCAGCTGTCCAAATGGGTGAGTAAGCAAGTGATACTACTCTGTTAGGAGCTGATTAACTTGACTATCTTTGGGTTTTTCTGTGAAACTTACAGTGTGTATACAAGGTCAACTAAGTAGTAATGTACCAATCACCCTTTCTGCCATAGGCAAACCTGCTATTAGCTCCTTTCAAACACAAGACATTTTTTTCATTCTGCATCTCTGCAGACTTGACAACTGAAATCCACCTTATCTCTCCATTTAGACATGAAAGCAAGTCACTGTGGCAACTAAGGAAGACATAAGAGTAGTTTCTAACAGCAGCTTTCCACACTTTACCTGCTCTTACTTTTTGCTGACTTGATTTTCAGTCTATCTGATGTGATTCCAGTAAAACAGAACTTATGCTGAAAATCTGCTAGTGCTTATAGACTGTTTTGCAGTAGATCAAGAGAAGGTGTCAAGTTTCCAGGATTTGTTGAAAAAACCTAAGTGTCTGCTACAGTTGGTTCTCCAAGTTATTATTATTTCAGATGTTTAAGGTAAGTTAGTCAAAGTGGAATTGTCACTGACAGACTCTTCAAAACCCCTTTACAACAAAAGAAAGCACTGAAAGATAAAATATTTCACGGAGAAACAGTTTTGTTACTTCATAAGTAATATTTCAGACTTTAGGAATAATTCATATCAGAGCAAGCTGAGAAAAAAAAGAAACCTGGAACAGCTATTTTCATTTAGACATCGCCTTGGATTACAGATATGAGCATAAGAGTCCTGTAGTTTACTGGCCAACAGCACTCCCCTAAATGTAGGGATTTACAGTTATTCCAAGTATTAGACTGCTAAAAAAAACCAACCTTCTCCTTCTACTGGAAAGCACCAGCTGTTGAAAGCAGGCAGATGAAAAGCCAGAGATGAACTTCTGTTAATTAAGGATCCCCCAGTCTAAAAATTATATTCTTACAAGAGATGTAGATGTCACACCAGCTGCTGTTTGTGCAAGATAGCCCCTTTCTTCACTATTCAGATGTGTTATACAGTCCTGGGAAAGGCAGGGATAGAGGAAGCAATTCAGATTGAGAAATAAGACTGCACAAGCAACTAATTCAGTTTAGAACTTATTTTGAAGTTTTGCAATTGTTCAAATACTGTAGGACTTCAGTTTATTAAAAGCAGAATTACTGCATGGCACCACAACATGTATCTTCTCGTATCTTTTTAATTGTCTCATTCAATGGCTGAACTTTGTGTTAGAAATGTACTGTGAGACGCATTTTTAAGTTACTTTTACAATGACAATTTCACTTTCCAGTTAGAGCCCAAATGGTGACTGTCAGCGAAGATGGGTAACTTCAGGGTCAAGCCATTTCTCAACAGGTAAAGACTACCTTTCAGAGTACATCTTAGAGAAAAACCATACACAAACAAACAAAAAATCTCCCCCAAAACTAAACCACCCACCTCGCATCTCAAGTAAACACCCATGTCAAAAGCAATAAAACATTATGCCATAAGTTTTTAAAGGGATATTGCATACTTGTCTATTGTTCTAAATATCAGTAGGAACAAATTTCGTCACCCTCACGTAAAATACAGTTTAGCCAGTGTTGTCAATGGCATGAAGCAAACATCTTTTTACTTCCTTTAAACTTGAGGATGTACCAGTGTTACTTGTATAAAACTAAGCAATTGCTTCAATTGTGGAAGAGCAGTCAACGTTCAAAGTTTTACCTTTTCCATTGCCTTTCATGTGAGGCCCTTAAAGCTCCATATATTTGTGGATCATGCAGATTGTACTCTATACTCAGCCCCAGTGAGGCACATCTGGAGTCCTATGTTCAGGGCTAGGCTCCCCAGTACTAGAGAGACATGGACATACTGGATAGAGTCCAACAATGGACCATGAAGGTGATT
The DNA here is from genome assembly GCF_000737465.1 of Haliaeetus leucocephalus. Taxonomy (NCBI): domain Eukaryota; kingdom Metazoa; phylum Chordata; class Aves; order Accipitriformes; family Accipitridae; genus Haliaeetus; species Haliaeetus leucocephalus. The sequence continues at coordinate 123,174 of NW_010972591.1, forward strand.
AAGGGACTGGGAGCATGCGTTGTAGAAGGACAGACTGAGAGCTAGGAGCTCAGGGGGATCTTATCTATGTGCATAAATACCTGATGGTGGTAGTAAAGATGACAGAGCCAGACGCTTCTTGGTGCTGCCTACTGACAGGACAAGAGGCAATAGGCACAGACAAAAATGCAGGGACTGCATTTAAATCTAAGGGTGTTTTTTTAATTTTTGTTTTGTTACTGTTTTTACATTGTAAGGGTCATCAAACAATCGGAACAGGTTGTTCAGAGAGGCTGCAGAGTCTCCATCCTTGGAGATGCTCAAAACATGACTGGACACAGCCCTGAACAACCTGCTGTAGCTGACCCTGCTTTGAGCAAGGGGATTGGACTTGATGATTTCCAGACCTGTCTTTCAACCTCATTAACCACAGAATCACAGAATAGTTGAAGACTAAACAGGGCTTCTTAAATGGAGAAGTCTGGTGGAAAAAAGACAGTTCACTGATATTAAATACAAAATAGACTGTGTCAAATGAGAGACAGGAGATGTCAAGCTGATTATAAAAAGCCATGTCAATGGTCCAACAGATGAGTAGTAAGCACAGCAAAAGCAGCATGCAAATTACACTAGCTCCTCATTATCTGTACTCACATCTACAGTGTTTTGTTTAGAAGACAAACTTCAGTAGCAATCAGAGAACCCTGATGCAGCACGCCCTTTGATAGTAGCAGCAGAGACTACAGCATGCCTCCAATACACAAACCTAACTCAGACCCAAGTGGCAAGTCTGCCTACAGGTGAGAATCTTCTCTTACAACAAGCTGGATTTGAAAGCCACTGTTGAAAGTCCTCCTTGGGTCTCCAGGTGAATACCTGCTGCATGAAGTTGCTGCAGGTAAACTACAGTCACTATTCAGAGAGAGCAGTTAAGATTATCTTAACTTTACAGATGTAACTGTACTGGCTCCTCTCTCCATCTGTTTTATGGCATTTTCTGTGTTGCAGTCAACAAGATGACTTGCAGTTCCTATGGACTTAACTCTTTGGATTTAAACACAGAGATAATCTATGCCATCAGCATCAGCTAATCCGATGTATACTCCATGTTGTGCAACAAGGAAAACACTGTGCCACTGAGCAGTTGTTGCCATCAGTACACCACACTCAGCCCTGCATTTAATCTTCACAAACAGTTAAGGATGCTTTTAGCAAGCTCCTGGGTCACTGCTGCTATTGTTAATGGACAAACACTAGGGGACACGTTATACGTTAACTTGTTTATTTTCCAGCTGATTTCCAAGCTGGAAGACTTAATATCCTTGTCTTGCACGTATATCTCTCTGCACCTCCAAATTTCACTGCCTTATTCCCTATCACACAAAACTGCAACCACAACACATACAACAGAACTTGCTATCCCCAGTAAGTGCTTTTCTTGGAGGATGACCCCAGTTTATTTCTTAATCACCCCATATTTCTTCTATATTTACAAAATATGAGGAGTATAGTACTCATACCAGTTCATGTCAAAGGATTAACATAAAATAAGAAAATCCAGATGCTTGTAAGTAAACAGAATAGCTTCCTATTTCAACAGTGTTTTCCTATTTGAGGTGCTCTGTATTGACCCCCCAATGCAACTTTCTGTTCAGCATTTGGAATGTTGGACTTTCTATAACAAAATCCTAGACTGTGTTACTTAGATAAGCAATTGTTTTTCAGAAGATCTACCTTGGCTACTTAAGAGAAGCTAATGCCATTAAGACTTCTCAAATCTTTTAGGATTCACTGACTTTAGAAATACCATGAAAAGAAGTAGGAAGTAGTTTCTTCAAGACAGCCTCAGGAACCCATACATTCAAAACAGCGTTTTCTCCAACATGGAAAAACCACCAAGGGGCCAGGACAGCCAAAGGAGGGCAGAACCGGCAGTTTAAAGGGAGAAGCAAAGTATTTACTGTAGTCAGGGAAGAGCTGGCAGCTTAGAAGTTGTCAGCAGCTCAGCTTCTCAATCAGGAAGGAGCAAAATTACATTATGCTCAAAAGATACCAGGCCATTATGAGGGCAAGCTGTAACACCCTCTGTGAACCCAGCTAGAGGCTCCCACCCCTCCCACAGGATGGTAGAGTCCAATTTATGCAGGATTCACAGCCTAGATCCCATATGGCACCAATTTGTGACCTTGGGCCAGGCTGCTGAGCAAGTCTGTATGGAGCAAGAAAGGTAAAAATTAGAGGTAGGACTGCCAAGATGAAAATCATTAGCAGCATCCAAGGAAGGCTCCAACATGGGACATCATAAAATTGTAAAGGGAAAAAGCACTGCAGGGACATTAGCCAGGCTAGTTGTCAGCCATCAGGTCACTGGACAAGAATCAATGGAGTTGGTGAAAGACTTGGGACCATCTAGGATCTGGGACAGAACTGCAGGGGCCAATCCTTTCCCTCCTGACTGGTGCCCGTCAGGGTGGTGAGCACAGTGACACTTAGCCTAATGGCTCATTAAGTCTTAGCTGTCTTTTATGGGTGTTGGCAAATAAATAATCACTCTATACTTTTAACCTGCGTATATCCTGCTTACAGAGTCCTTTTGCAGCTAGCTCAAGATACTTGAGGAAACTGACCCAAACACTCCACAGAAATGCTTAAGCCAAGGCTGGCTTGGCAGCAAAATTATTACAGATTATTAGCCTAGAGGTAATGATGCCGATATCCATAGCGTATAAGATTCTTTGCTATAAACAGTCGAAAAAGAGAGAAAAATATAGTGACAGATGCTCTATACAGAAGCACGTTTCAGCTCTCTTGAAAAGGTTTTTCCCATCAAGAGAAAATATGATTTCTTTGGTTTATACACAAATTAAGCTCTTGATCTGTATTAGTTTCTAGGAATGCTCAATTCTCTCCACTGACTACAGAACAAAGACAACATGGGCTTTCTGTACTTACAGCTGGTGTCTGCAAGTTCCCCATTCTACCCCTAGTTTATAGAGAAACAGCTGCAAGTCATACGTAGGAGCAAGTAACAGACATTTCTCCCCAGACTGAACACAATCAGCTTCAAAAACATTTGCACATCTTCACCAAGCCTCTCCTCTTCTCCGCTTTCACAAATAACACTCCAAAAATCCAGACAGCAGACAAGAATGGGAAAGAAAAAACCCAAGATTCTTGTTGTGTTACTGTTTCTCCTATTTTCCCCGATATATTAGGCACTACCGATTTGATACATCACTGCTCCAATCCCACAAGACAGTTCCCACATTCTTTGCTTCTATAAAGAACTGGAAAAGAAATTTTAAATTAAAATAACTTTAATTAAATAGCGAAATCTAGGTGAACAGAAAGCAATCTAGTATAAACTAGTTTACACCTTCTGTACCACTGGTAACAGCTAAAACACTTCACTCACTGCAGCATAGAAGTAATTAAAATAATTTAACATTTTTGAAAAAGTACAGAACCGTTACCTTAGGAAGTGTTTCATGGTGACTGTTTGGTTTGTGCTGCTAGAACCGTAATCTATTGATCACTGATGACCTCTTCTTTGCAGGTGATATCAGTGCTGTAGAAATAGAATTGAGATGTCTTTACTAACAGGAAAAAAAAAAAATAAAAAAAAGAAGTGGTACTTCAGTTTTCTAAATTACTCTTAAAACAAACATCTATGGAAATACATGGGAAATATGTTAAGAAAACTCACATCAATAAAAACAAAGTGAAAAATTGTAATTTGTCTACACTCTTCAGCCTGAGCATATACTTTGACCAGACTACACTATCCATGTCTCTTCTCAGAAAAGGAGTAAAGAATTTGAATAAGAGTACCGAAATAAGTAAGAAAGCTCAAAGAAAAATCTGGAGAACTTCAAACACTTCTCATGTTCTTCAAACACCTGTCTGGCTCACAGCAGCTTCCAAGTCGCAGTTTCAAGAGACACTCGGCTCACTCTGCTGTTAAAAGCCCTCTGTTCCCCAGAATTTGCAACAGCATTTGGAGACCTTGGGTAAAAATAGCATGTAAGCAAAGAGCTACTACTGGGTCCTGATTTAATTCGCTATAAGAGATGTCAGGTAATCAGTTTTCCGGGTGACCAACTTTATTAAATGATACATAAGGTGTCTTAAAAATAGATACAGTTGACCAGGTTGCCCATCCATTCTGAAATCTGGTGTCCTACAGTTAATTTTTATTACTATTACCATTTAGTTCCAGTAGAGGAGAGGAACAGGAAAAATTCAGGAACATCATAAATACAACCCTGCCCATGTGCTGCAGACTCTCCCCAGTCACCACCCTCTTTACTTCAGGTTTCTACAATGAAGTATTCACATACAAGTGATATTTGACTAAGAGATGCAGACTTCTCAGCTTACTGTATTTTATATCCTGTAAAAGGCAATAAGATATCTTTACTTGCTGCCAGAAAACAGGGTACTGCAACACATCTGCTATTGGGACAGTTTAATCCAAGACTTAAAGGGAGCAAGACCACCCTTTCAAGCTCTGTACTGGTACAAACCACACACAAAGGCCTGAACGAAAGCTGTGCTGTTAAGAAATCATTTAAGAGGCCATGTTTCATTAGCACTGCATGCAGCATGCTGGAAAGTACCTGAAGGCCTTCAAAAAAATCTAGCCTCTTTTGTCAAAGTTATAAATCTAGAGGACCTCAAATGCATTTTCTTTTGCAGGACCTATCAGCACTGATGGGTTAAAAATCTTCTTACTCTACCTTCTTCTCATATTCTTTCCTTTTTGTAACTTGCAAGTTTCACATTATGCTGTTGCCTGCTGACAGGAACAGAACAAGCATTTAAGTTGAGAAAAATGCAGCTATCTTGTTGGATTACATCACATACAGCTTTCTAAAAATATATAATCCCTGAACTGTGAAAGCTTCATTCATTTATATTGTTTTTGACTGGCTGAATCATGTTGCTGTCCCCTGAATACAGCTGTAATTGGTGCTGGCTGCAGTGACACCTGCTTGCAAGGGCAGAGTGATGCTAACATCAAACTCTGGTTCATTAATGAACACAATAGGCAGGCTCCTAACACTTCCTGCTACAGCTTTTGATAGGTCTTTGACAACAGCAAGCACAGGGAGCACAGAAGATAAGCAAAAACTGGAGGGGATGTAACCTACTCCCCTTCTCCAGTCTAATAATTTGCTGTTTAAAAGATACAGTTTGTGAAAGATTCTCACAGCTGAGTCTCAGCTTTTTAGCATCAACTTGAACAAAGGAAGCTTCACCACAATATTTGACCCATAAGGGCAGCAGTGTAAGGAACACACCAGAAGTGCCAGGAGCTGTCAAATCAACTCCCTCTAAAAGTGTGTGCTGGCCTCAGCCTCTGAGGTCAGCTCCTTCTTGATTCTGATCAAGGTCCTTGTTGAAAATTATGCTGCTTCTTCACTACTGCTTTAAAGGGAAGAGAAATTCCACTTGCCTAAACTCCAGAATTGGTTCATCCAAATGTGGCATGGTAGGAGCTTCAAGACACTCTCCCTTCAAAAACAGTTACCAGCTACATCCAATTATAAATTTGTTTTGAATGCTCATTAAAAATTAAACTGTTTCATAAACTATATTTTAAGTAGTCAACATTGCTGTTCATAAACCCCTGCCTTCCACCCAGAAAGCTAAACTCAAAGGAAGGTTGTTAGTTGCAAAGGAAAAGCATAACTAAATGATACAACAAGCATGACAAGTGGTTACAAAGCGCCAGTTTGGGATGTCTTTAAAAGCCCATCCTTGGAATTACAAGAATAATTCTCTTGTTCTCTCCTTTTAATTAAAAGAGGGTGGGGGGAGTCACTAGAATGCAACTTTACAGCTGAAGTCCTGATGCCACAGAAGTCACCATCAAAACCCTCCAGCTTGGAAAGGACAAGTTCACCCTGCAGGCTTCAACAGCTAGTCCCCTACAGCATAGGCCCAGCCAATAACCAGGTCCATAGAAAGGCTATGGCCTCAAAAGCAGTTTCCTCCACTGGAGCACAAAGCAAGAAAATTCCACCTGACTCTACCAAGAAAGTTTGAGACCTAGAGGCAAGACTTCCAGCACAAACAAAAGTACAGAGAGTCTATGCTGCTGTCTTGGTTCTTAAGGTAAAAAGTTTACTTTAATGTCTGGCAGACAGGCTTTTTAAGTGCTGTCATCTGCTAAGTACAAGGATAGAAATTCATGCCATGGTCTGTGATTCTTGCAACATATCACTTACATGGACACACACATACACATGGCATTAAGCTATTGACATCCAGACTAGACTGGGAAGCCAAATCAGAAGGCGAGAATTTACAGTCATCTTTAGACAAGCAGGACGGGAGGGCAGCATTCATCATTTACATACACCTCCATGAGTGATCCTCTAGGGGAGTTCAGTAAAGATTTTCTGTGACGAAAACAGTATTTAAATTCTTTAAAAAGATTGTTACCACAATTCACAGCTGAGTAAATTCAACTATTCATAAACCTGTAGAGCCAACAATTTCTGCCAACAACTTTTCCTCTCAAAATGTAGTAGATTTCTTTTAAGTAAAAAAAAGAAATAGAATCCCATACAAAATAAACTAGTACTCTATTCTACTTCCAATAAATTTGTTACAGCGTCTCAGTGAACAAGAAGAGCAGCTATAGCTTTGGACAACATTTGCACTACTTCAGAGTTTGCCTGAAAAGTTTCAGTCAATTGCCATTAGGTGTGCTTAGAGAAAAAGCATTTGTGGTCAGGGAGAGGGACTTGACTTACAGCCTCCTGTTTCCTTAAGGAAAGAGTTTCCTCAGCAAGTTGGATGTCTGCAGATCAGGAAGGCTTTCAAGGTCCACTTGTGGGAAAGGAAGACACATATGAGAAAAATATTTCTACAAGTGACAGATGATCAGGGTAATGAATATTTGTGAGCTTGTTGAAAGAAAGAAGACAACAATTATACTATTTAGTTGAGCAGTTTGACAGCAGTTATGGATTTGGGGAGACTGAAATACAAGTTTCTGAAGACTCAACTTCCTGCACTTCTGAAATACTACTTTTGTCAGAAAGTGCCAGACTTCCAGCAGGACACCCAGAGCCAGCAGGTACCCAGTGGGGAGCAGCCTGTTGGCTGCAACACCCTCCCACCACTCTGAGAATCCAAGTTTGCACTTTTACATGGTTTCACTCATGTGAACTTGCTGCTGTGTTTTTCTGCAGCCTAAGAAAATGTTCCAGCTTTAAGCTATAGACACTCACATTTTCTCAGTAAGGAACCTGCAAGATACTTCCCCTCTTCTCCTTTTGCAGGCAGCTTTTCAGCCTTTTCTGATTTTAAGTTATGCAGCTGGAGTAAGCCTAAAGAAAAGTAGGTTTGATTTCATTAACTATCTTTCATTAATTCCCTAGAAGTAGCTCACACCAACACCACAGATCCACCACTGAAAACCTCTTGGACCAACATTTAAAGTTTGCTCTTTGGCATGAAGATACTCATGTTCTAAGGCTCTAGAGTGAGGGTGACAGAGCAATGACACTGTTTGGGTCTCCCATATGCTTTAGTTTCTCAGCTTGCAGGATTGTATCCCGTACCACACGACTTCCACAAAAATCAACCTCCTCCTCCCTCCAACAACAAACCCACGTACCCAGTCACTGCCAATTGTTTCATCCAGTTTATCTTAAACTAGACAAGAGTTTCCCCTTGTAAAACTAGCTGCAGCTTTTCTTGGAAGAGAAGCAGTACTACAACAATCACATAGAACAGCAACACTATTGCAAGATCTGTCTCAAAATATAAATGGATATTTCCTTAAATAAACATTAAGTATTTGAATTCCTGTGACTTTATGATCTTTTAAGTAGTATAGCAAAACATGCATCAATCTGAAAGGTTAACAGTTGCTGAAGGCCGAAAGAAGTCAACAGTAAGCCTTAAAAGTCACCTCTTTATCTGAATCTGAGTTTGCTTTGTTTCTCTTCAAGAAAGCTACAGATACAGCTGAGGGAAAAAATTGTGTTAAATAACACAAATTACCATATTTGCAGAGTAATATACAAAACCAAGGGAGCTTTCTTCCTAATTTTTGTCTTGCAAGCTAATGACTCACCTGGCATATTGCAAACATTTTTAGAAGGTTTATATTCTAATTATAAAGAAATGATAGCTGTGCTGAAGAGACAAATCATCAGAACAATTAAGATGAGCAGGCTGAATATAGGACTTCATGTGGATCATTAGATTACAGTTCATCCCAACTTTCCTCCTCACAAAAAAAAAAAAAGGGGGGGGAGGACACATATGTTTGAAGTAGAAGGCAGTAATTGCATCAGTCATCTTGAGTGGAGAGAAAAAAAAAAAATCATTCATTTATTTTTAGGTTTAGTTCCTACAGTTTCAGAGAGGTTCTTCTGAGCTGAATACCACCAGCTACCATCATGATGTTGATTTCAGGTTGCAACTTCTCTTTCCAGTAGCATCCTGGGTTGCTACCTATCCCTCACTCACCTCAAAAGCCTACTTGTATTTATTTGTGAGGGACAACAATCCTGAGCCTTATGTCACCAAAAGTGTTTTGCTACTCTGTTTTCCCTGATAGGAATATTAATGCTTCTCTATCCTGAACACCAATCTGCGATAACTAGAATTAGAAAGGGGAAGAATAGCTGATATATGTTATGAATGTCCCTTGAGGCCCTGGAGGACAGCAAGCTGGCCACAAGCCAGCAGCATGCAAAGCCAGATGACAGCACCCTAGGCTGCATGAACACAAGCAGAGCCAGTAAGTAGATTGAGGGAAGAGATTATCTTCCTCTGCTCAGCACTCTTTGGACATTTAGACACAGTCTAGTTTTGGGCCCCAGCAATACACAGAAAGACACCAAAAAACTGGAGAGAGTTAAGCAGAGGCCACTGAGATGATTGGGGGAGGCGGGCTTGTTCAGCCCAGGGCAGAGACAGCTTTGGCATGACCTAACAGCACCTCCAGTGCCTATGGGGAGCCATCGAGAAATTTTAGATGGACTCTTCATAGTTGTGCAGGGCAGGAAGGTAAAAAACAACAGGCATAAACTTAAACAGGAGAGGTTCAGCCTGGAAACAAGGTGAAAATTTTTCCCCAAGAGGACAGTCAGGCAGTGGCATAGGTTGCCCAGAGATCCTTTGAGGTTTCAAGCCCCAACTGAATGAAGCCCTGAGAAGCCTGACCTCAGAGCTGACCCTGCTGTGAGCAGGAGGTTGGGCTGGAGACCCTCTGAGGTCCCTTCCAGCCTTTGATTCTCTGCTTTCCCCACAGTCACTCTTATGGGGAGTTCTCAGATATTCTGAGTGATACCCAGGTACTCTATATAACAGACAGCGTTCCTAAGTCATTGCTATTTTATTAGTTTAAGACCTACTAACGTCTCACTAAAATCCTGTATAATTTGCAGTGTTTCCCATGAAAAAAAGCTTAGCTTGTGGATGGAACAAGATTACTCCCTTTACCTCATCTCTCCCCACTACTCCCACCCAAAAGCCTCCACCACTCAGTTTGACCATAAACAAGTCATTTTAAGGGACCTACAATTCAAGAATAAGAGTCTGCAAGAGTCCTGCCAGTATTAATACAACACACAAACCCCCCAAATACAAATAAAACCCCAATGACTCTAGGACCCCAGTTTGGTCAAGCCATACTAATTCTCAGCAGGTATTGTTTGTCAGGCTTTATATGGGGTAGACACATACCTACTTGCATATTCCAACTTGCACATTCATGCCCAAAGGTGGAATAAAAGTAACTCAAAAACATATTTAAAAACCTAGTAAAAACAGAGAATCTTTGACCATCTCAATTGCAGCGTAGTCATTTATAGGTCTTTGAATGTTATAGCAAGAACAGTGCATAGACCTCTTCAGCTCGGAACACATCCTGGGAGACGGCTCTATTGCCAAAAAGGCTCTCAGGAACAGGTTGTATCAAACCCCAGTTCCATGGAGTTCAAAAGCACTTTGTGTTGGCTCAGAAGTGGCTTTGCCTGACACAAACAGATGTAGCCACTGGCAGAAGCCACCTCAAAGATCAACAGTGGATGCCTGTTCTGTATGAGTTCCATTTCCCATCTCAGTACAGAACAGTATTTCCATTTCTATGTGCCCAAGATGGAGGTATTCAACTTCAAGCATTCTTTAGAATAAAGCCTTGGAACAAAATGTCACACTTGATTGATGAAGCTAATAAGCAAGACTTGACTTCAGTCACACTGTCACAGGTAATAAGATCTTTTCCTCTCCTAATTTCCATCACACATTGACATTTTATGTTTCTGTATTTCACTAGGAGAGTGAGGGGAAGACATGAAGTAGAAATTCACTGAATTTTAGTGAATTCTACTCTCTAAAAAAGCCTGTGAGCATGAGCACATACAACACAATTAAGCAACACAAAAAGCCCTGAATAAAAGCTTAATATCACAACAGAGTTGGGGGGCAGGAGGGCATAAAAGGCCCTTCCCCCAAGCCACAGAACAGTGCTTTGAAAGTCTCTAATTCTGTAGTCCTAACTTAGCACTTCACTTCTGTCCATTATTGCCTCTTTAAAGTGGTAAATAGCATCACAGATATGAGACAGAAACAAGGAAGCATCAAGAGGGTCTTACAATACCTGTAAGACACAGTCACATAGGACTGCATTTGGGTTCAAGAAAACTTGTAAAATCTCACATGGCAAGTGACCTCTAACACCATCCAGTTCAGCCTACACACTGCAATTCCTCAGTAGATTTTTGCTCACTGATAACCCACAGTTTGATGACGATAACATCAACCCAAAACTCAGCATTGTAGAAGCATCTCCACAGTTCGTTGTTGATCCCTTTAAAAGAAAAAGGTTATGGTTCTGTAACTGACCTTTTAAAGCAAACTGGATCCCCAAAATACAGCAAAGGAGATGTACATGCATACAGACATATTTTGTATGCAGAACTATGGCAATAATCTACTTTTACCAATTTCTATTAGCTCTGCTCTATTACAGTCTTGAAAGATGTTGAGGACAAAATTATAAGTCACTTCAGGTCACCAATGAAGACTTCACTGGGTACATCCTATTTCTAATACTAAATACAAAGTTAAAAAGCAGAGGAAGCTCTCCATATCCCAGAGTACTGTAAACTTCTAGTAACTTAATCAGATGCTTGACAACACTTCCAACTGTTGTCTCTGTCCATAATGTTTCCATACTTAACAAGCTTACTTTACTTATTGAGGAAAGCGTATTTTATCCAAAAGAGGCCTGAGTAGATTATATCAGCTAAAAATGAAGTCTTGTGCTTGAAAACAGCCTTCAACCCACAGCAACTTCCCCCCACCCCTTCATACATTATAAAAAGGCATCACTTTTAGACACTTCTCATGAACTTTCACTTGACCACTGATGAGTTCACCCAGGAGAACAGCATCATCATCTGGGTGACTTGTGTGTGCTTACATGGTCTGCAGTGCAATGTTTCTGGCCTGCTTGCTCTGTTTCCAGACAAACCGTACAACAGCTTGTACTGCAGGGAAGTCTGTTCTAAATAAGACACCACACTTTGTAGCGATAGTCCTTCAAGTTTAGAATAAATCCTACAGGACTGGATGCATAAAATCCAGAAAGGCTGCCTGGTTAGCTCCTGGACTAATTACTGCAGAAGCTCCGTGGAAAAAACCCAAAATTACTATTTCCAAAAGTGAATGACTGATGCTCTTTTGCCTTCCCTTCTTGGTTTCCACATCATTGCCTAGATGAAAGGAGGGTACAAGGTAAAAGGCAAAGATGAAGTATTCACTTGCCATGAAAATTAACTGAAGTCTAGATAGATTTGCTTTAGAGCCCTACTAATTCCTAACACACAGTACTTTGTGGTGAAGAAACATCATCCTATCAATGGGTCACAGGCAGATCTGCAACGTCAACAGAGTTACACCAGAGATGCTTGCTCTCTATCCTTTCTCCTACCTTTCCAACACCTGTTATATTTGCTTGGACCTGGCAGAGTTAAGCCATTCAGATCAATACAACCTCACACTAAGCACCAGCCTGAAAACATGTATATTTAAGGACTTTCAGGTTTATTTTGTTAACTGACAAAAAAAAAAGTTAAGACAAGCACACCAGAGGTGTCAGGGCAAAGGCCAGACAAAGCTTTCAGGCTAGAGGAGCATAATGCAATTTATTTACCCAGGAACTTGGTGAAGGTCAGACACAATTCATACTGATCTAACAGAAAATTGTTCCATGTGGTGCCCAGTTTTCCCATCACTGTATCCGGATTACTTTGGCATGAAAGTGACAACTTTTCCACAGATCTCCGAGACAGACACACAAGAGTAGGGTACATGAGAGTTTCTGCATGTCCTTCTGTAATTTTACAGACGCACTGTTCCCTAAGACAGGATTCAAGAATAATGACCTCCCATGCAATAAGCCAGTTAGATGATGTCATGAAGCACCATATTTGTGAAACTGTGAGCATCCTACAGCAAGTGTTATGCACCACTGGTTAGCTGCCTGCAGTCCTGCAATCTGCACCAGGACCACAATAAGTGAGCAACATACTTAACCTACAGACAAGAGGGCTAAAAATCCCACTGCAGGTTTTGGTTTTTTTTTTTTTGCAAACTTCATGGCCTACTATTTCACCTGCTGTTTGCTGCTCAGTGAGATGTTCTCCATCCCAAGCGGCAGGAAACCAGGACAGCTCCAAATACATGACTCTGCTGGAATCTCAGGTTACACACTTGCTACTCAGAAGAACATGTGCAGGGTAGATTGCTCTGGTTTTACCAATGTCTGGAGTGAAGAGAAGTGGGAAAAATAATCTATTTACCCATGGAAACCAGAGAGTTTTCTTAAGTTTCTGCAATAAGTATTGCAAACTCCACGCTTCGGTTGAAACAGGTTTAAGACCTTCTTTAGAGAAAAGTCTGAATGGCAACACGGTTTAAAAAAAAAAAAATCATTTTTGGGAAAATTTAGGGACATTTTCCCAAATCTGTTGTTCAGAAAGACTGTGTACCAGCAGCTACCAGTTGACTCTTCAACTTGGAAGAGTCACAAGTATCCTACCAAATTTGAGTTTCTATCAACAAGGGTTGTGAACAACTGTAAAAGTGACTGTATTAAGACTCACTTCACCCTTCTGTAGCTTAAGCTAACTCCAAGCAGCACCAAAATCAGACACTGCTTCTATAAGTAGAGGAGAAAGAAAGCTAGGACGGAGTTTGGTGACAGGGACATTCATAGCAAGGACGGATACAGTAACACAAACACCCCTCTGACGTGATGAAGCAAAAGGAAAAAGGTGAGGAAGATCTGCAAAAGAAACATGGAAAGAATGGTTTGAAGGTCAATGAAGTTATACCACCTGGTAAGCAAGACTTACAAAACACTTTCAGGCATGGCCCAGGAACTATCCTTATGTGGTAATTGCACAAGATGCCCTTTCTCAACCAAGTATAAAAAAAAGTCAGTGGCATGGGAATTGTGAGTGCCGTGGTGCTCTCCTTCCTTCTGCCACTTCCTGCTTGGTCCTACTGGGTGTTTGCTTTCTTTTAGGTGCTCAGTCTCAGACAGAAAAGGATGCTGGCAAAGATTTGATAGCAGAAAATTGGAAAGAGGGGAGAAGACAATGTGGGAAGAGAAAAAGAGAGAAGACACATGAAGACCATTGGAAACTGTTCCTGCAACACCATTACTGAGCATGAAGAAGAGCAAAGCAGAGCCAAGAATACAAACTAGGACAGTACGATTGACAGCATTGCCATAATACACTTACTCTTAACACAATGCAACAATGAAAGTCTTCTTCCTTCAGCATCTCCTTCTACTTAGAATAATGGGGCGTATGTTTTTTTTATAGTCCTACCCTTTACCTCATAAATGTAAAGCGATAGTCAGAAAAAATTCTAAAAGAAAATAAATAAAACAAGTTTCCAGAATACTTGCAGCACATACACCCATAATAATTCAGTACTATGAACTGATCTCATCCTTGAGATGGTAACCTGTATGATATAGCACAACTGGCAGACCAAAATTTTGTCCAGATTCAGTGGGTTGGTTGTTTTCAGTGGGGTTTTTTTGTTGTTTTGTGGTTTCATTGTTGTTGTTTTGTGGTTTCATTGTTGTTGTTTGGTTAAGTTAGTTTTTGGATTGAATGGTGACCACAATCTCATCTTTTATGCTTTAGAACTAGTCCTGAATAGCTTGGTTTGCATATGATGTTAATTGGATGTTCAAGATGCACAAGGGCAAGAGCCCTCCCTTGCTCATGCTGCACCACTCACCTCCCACTCTAGAAGAAAAATACCCTCCCCCACCCCTCCCCCCCAAGTTTAAAATAATTCCTACAACACGATAAATAAGCGGGACTGGGAAGAAAAGCCACTTCACTAAAACAGCCTATAGTATTAAAAAAAAAAAAAGCTGAAACACTTTTCCCTTCCAAAGGGGAAATATTGTTGTGGTAACCCACCAAATAATTGGGGCAGATTCCATGACCTTTTCTTAATTTGTGCCCAAGGTATGTCCTGTTTTCCATATCTTCCTATGGGAACACCATCACTCCTTTCCCTTCCTCACTCAGTTCAGCAACAACTCCTCTTTTCCTCCTTCAATCCATCTGTTCTCGTCAGGCTGCCTCAACACTGACAGCGTAAAGGCCTAGCAATCCCAAATTTAACAAACCCCACATTGATCTTAGTGTTTCAGAGGCACAACCTGTTTGATGGCAAGCATCCAAGCCAATGTTGATATGGATGTGGCTTTGTGAAAGCAGAGTGGGAGAGGAACGAGAGACTTGCTCTTATAACTGCCTACCAGAGCTATGGAAGAGGACTAGTTTCCATGACCACAGGACTGCTTTGCACTAAGGTGCCCAATTCATATCACCTGCATGCCCATCCAATTGTGCAAATATTATCAACGCAGTAACAACTTGTTGCGACACCACAGACAAGTCTCAATACCTGAAGCATCCTGGAGGACAATGAAAGGTAGGGATTTATTTTTGTTTTTAAATATATAAATAAGACTACTAAAAAAAAAAAAAGAAAAAAATCAGTGGCAAAACTTCCATTCATTATCTGTGCAATCTGGAATTGGCCACAGGAGCCCTTGCTCAATATACTGATCCCAGTAGCATCAGAATTTTGGGGTCCTAGGAAACTTATCAGTTCACTTTTGGCAGATTCAGACACAGGCACACAATATGGGCTTGTGTGGCAGATGGTGTATAGACTAAGGAATAACTCTTATGTTTGTGAAATTGATAGCCAGTTGTACACAGTCCTAAATAAGCATTCTTTACAGGAACAGCCTTTCTTCCTTATGCACCTTCAGAAGACATCAGTTAACTGTGACTGGATTAGCAGCATGATGCAGGGAGCTGTGGAGACAAGACCTCATATAACTAATTTTCTTGGGTTTGTCCTGTCCCTTAGTCTCTCTACTCAAGCATCCTTCCCTGGAGGGGCAAAATACATACCTACCACAGGACCTACAGCTACATCAGTGCATAGCACAGATCAACAGAAGTGGCTCTGCTGATGAAAAAAGTGGTGCCAAGCATTTGAAATTGAAACTACATAGATGGAGGAAAGGTTGGTTGTTTTTGAACAAAACATCCATTACTGATGCTGTAGTAGCTCCAACCTGGTCCCTGGGACTGAATGCCAGGTTGCAGTTGGTGTGCTCCCAAAACAGTTCCTCCTGTTTATTCTCAGGTGCCCCAAGACTAGTCCACAAAGTGAGGTGAAGAACAAAAAGGCATGGACAACTGGAACATTTGCTTCAAAAACACACTCTCTGTCTCAGCTAAAACATTAGTGTAGACAAGTATATTAAAACTAAAAATGCCCGTGAAATAACTCTAGGTACAATACCACCAAAGAGGGGAGAGCTCACAGGTACGCGCCATTTCCTATAGACACAGTCATGAGGACCGCAGTATCCCGTACCTCCTAAATCTGCTCTAACAAGTTGCAACTTCACCTGCTCAGGCTGCCAATTGTTTTCAGTTCCAGTCTTTGCACCTCCCAGATTTCTTCTATTCTCCAGGCTCCTTTGTACGTCTGTGACTGTAGCTGGCTGAACCAGAATAGAGTGCTCAGTCTGAGGATCTACAGACAGACTGGGACATGTTAAAAACACCATGCCCAACCACATGGTTCCACTCAGGTACTATACCCACTGTAAGTGCTGGAAACCATCTTCTTGAAGGGCCTCTCCACTGTAACAGAAGGCTGAGAAGTGTTTGCTCACATTTTGCAGGGGAGTGGGAAATAGCATTCCAGAATGAACTGCCAGAAATGCCTGAAGCTAACAAACTTGGTGTGGGGCTTCTCATTGGTTTTATGCTAATGTGGATGAGAACTGCTCACTCAATTACAGCTGAGAGGTACTTTTAAGAAACCAGTATCTTTCACACAAGACTCAGTAATTGACTGGGAGTGCTCCCAGAGCAGGGGTCCTGGTTCAATTTCATTGGGAGAGTTCAGGTCTCTTGTGGCAAGACTGCTCCAAGACCTGAACAGCCACAAGGCAACTGGAGAAGGTCTCCAGAGGATCTGTCTGATACTCAAGCTGGACATGAGCCAAATTACTAGTGTAAACATATCCATAATTTGTTTCAAGGCAAAGTCAAACAGGTCAGTTTACCACTGAAATGCTTGTTTTGCCTTGAAAAGAAGTGCCCACACAGTCCCATGTACCACTGAGAAATGACTCGGGAAGCTGCTCCCACAGCCTCTGCCATCAGACTACTCTTTCCACCACCTGGCAGGAATAAGCAGTATTTCCACCTTGAGCTCAGGCTTGGCAAACCCTGTGGTGCAGCACAGCTCAGCACTCCAGCTCAGTTATGTGGCTGATCTCATGCCATGTTACATGGATGCTGAGGATTCTAAGCCTGAACCACAGCCTCAGTCATGCACTACTACAACCATTCTCCACATCTCTTTACATCAGTCTCATTTTTCATTTTATTTTCCCCTACTTTATCCTTCTTTCCTGATTGGAATCTCACCACCTGGCTTCCTTCCCACATTCCAGCAAACTGTACCCTGGAGTTTACTCTTCTTGCCTCCTTCCCAAAGCTTGCATTCAAGAAGGGTACCATATTTCATGCAGTCTTTTGGCCTACATCACCAAGCAAAAGATTTCAAAGAATGTCAAATAAAGCAAGCTTTCCAATCAAGAAGGCTAAGCAGATGTTCATAAAAAAAAAAAGGTCTCATGAGCCAGAGGGCATTAAATCCAACAAGATTTGATCTCCAGGCAGCCCAAGCTTGCTCTTATTGCAATTTCTGCTAACACTTCAAATGACCCCTTGGGAAAAATAAAGCTTGCCTGCCTCTGTATAGCACTTCTGCCCTGTCTGTACAACTAAACAGAATTTTTGTTAACATTGGTTACAGCTGATCACAGCTTAGCTTTAAGTACAAGTTCTCCAGACAGCTTTAAAATACAAGATGATTTAAATACACACAGCAGTCTGGAACACTACACACACTAGCATTTGTGCAACAGCATTTTCTCTGCTTCCACCACTGCAATCAGTAGCAAGACTCTGTTGTGCAGGGGAGATAACAGATAACGAAATAACCACCTAATGCAACATAGCCCTGAAGTTTCCCTGCTTAAGTATAGCTTAGCTCATGGGGCTGTAATTCCCTGGCATGAGTGACAGAAAGATGTTTGATCAGAGGAAATTCTTGGGTTCACAAGTGTCAATGCAGCTAATGTGATGCTGTCCCATGGCTAATAAAGTCCTGTCTCAAGAGCTGAGCAGGCAAAGGATTTGTAAACACTTTGGTTATATGCTTAGCCCTAGCAGGTTTTTACACTAGCAGAACATGTTTTACTGTGTATCAGTGAACCAGCAGGAAAGTTAACAACTGTTTTCTCTTACATGATTTTCCTGTTGTTTAGTGCTTTCCTGGAAGTATTTTGTGCCGATTTTCTGTCTAGAGTGATACAGCATCTGATGCTGTCACATGATTTCACTCCTGAAAATCATAGGCTTCCTGTCTCCGAGCATCTGTTAGGCTTGGTGATAAGTCAATTACTACAGCAATGTGGTTTTGTGTTAGTTTTAGTTGAAATACTGTTTAAAATGTTATGCAAATTATGAGAATTGAACAAGTCAAAAGACATTTCTAGATGTAACTCCACCTGCTTGTTTTGGAAACGCAGTGGTCCATATTTTTTAAGGAAGTCAGAGAAAAGCAGGGTCTCCTAAGAATCAATAAATCTCTGTACTTGCACTTTGCTAAGTATGCTAAATAGACATAAGTATGCAACACCTACCAAATTACTACACTTAATGAGTCTTTTGCTGTTCTCATCTTAGGGAGACGAGATGTCCTTAGCACAAGCACACTCAACTGCTTCAACTATTCACAGATCTACCAGTACCAAACAATGTTTTTTAAAAATGCATAAGGAAATGTTTGAAACAGAAGGCAAACTGTGAGCTTGCTGTAGTGCATAGGGATGATGCAAGATTTAAGAGATGCCATTTCTCCTATTCGACTTCATTTTAGGATAAATTAGGATAGCGGGGGAGGGGCAGAAGAGAGAAGAATGAAAACCTGGATTTACTAAAGCATGCAAGCCACAAAATAAATTTATTTCAGTTTTTAAAATGGCTCCTTTGTTTCAAACGCCTTTGTCACAAAACCCAGCTTGTTGTGATCTGACTGTTGAGTTGACTGAACTGGGACGAAGGTGTTGTTCTCCCCGGCGCCCCCATTCTGACATACACTTTAGCTACTCTCTTTTGGCCATCTTCACGGAAACGGTAAGAAAAGCAGAAACGGCGAGGACAAAGAGAAACATAAAAGCCTGCAGACATCAATCCTAGAGTTGACTCGGGAGCAGGTGTAACTTGACCATGCGGGGGGACGAAGGGGAGGCAGGGAAGAAGAGCGTGCCGCGGGGGGGGGGGGGCGGTCATCATTATCCCGTCCACATGTCGGTGTAACTGAGGTCCACAGATCTCAGGGCAGCTGCGCGGCGGGGCAAGCCAGGCCGGCGGCCCCGGGCGCAGGGCGGTCTGCCGGGGCAGGGCGCGGAGCGCACTGCGGAGCCGCAGAGCCGTGCGCCTGGCTGCCGCCCAGCGCCGGCCTCCTCCAGCCGCCCCCTCGCCAGTTGCATAGGATGGGGGCGTTAAAAAAATACATGAATAAAATTTTTTAAAACAACAACAGCAAAAACCCCAAATGCGCAAACCACCCAGCGTCCCCCCAGTTTCCTTACGCCGCAAGGTCTTCCCAGGGAGCGTCCCGCGTTCAAAGGGGCAAAACTTCGCTCCCTTTTGAGCGGGGGGGGGAGGGGCAGCGGAGGGGGCTGCGATGCGATGCCCAGAGCCGCCTCCCGTCGCTAAGCGACCCGCGGGACCGACGGCAGGGCCCTCCGCCGCCTTCGCGCACTCACCGCTCCGCGCCGCGCCATCCCCGCCGTCCCGGGCCGTCCTTCCTCGCCGGGCGGGTGTGCTGCTGCTGCTGCTGCCGCCGCCGCCGCCGCGATCTGGGTGACCCGGCGCGGCGGCCGCCGAAGGTGAGGAGGAGGAGGAAGAGGAGGCGGAGGAAGGCGGGTGGCGGTGCCGCCTACCGGCGAGCGCGGGGGGAGGCTGCGGCGGGGCCCGAGCCCGCCCCGCGGGGAGGGGAGGGGCCGGTTGCCGGCGGTCCCCGGTGAAGGATGCACCTCTCCTCCCCTTTTGACCTCCCTTTGTCCCGAAACGAAGCTGGATTTCCGAGACCTTCCCTCCCGTTCTCCCCACGCTTGCCGAGGAAAGGCGATACCTCTTTGCGCTTGAGGGGAGTCCAGCCACAAGGGTACAGTTAAGGTCCTACGGGAGAGCGGGGAACATCTCCGAGGTGTTAAGATCCCGGCTAGCTAGGGTAGTATCCTGAGAGTCGGCATCCTGCCTCCATATCACATCCCACCTACCTGTCAAGGAGATCAGCGTCCTTTCTTCCCCAGCAGTATATCCCAAAGGCTTTTGATCTTCCAAGTTTAAAATCTGCTAATCAGCCTCACAGGCATGCTAGTCTATTTATACGGCTCTCCCCTCCAAGAGAATAATGACCCTTGTCTGAAGTGTCCACAGAATCATTTTAAGTTGCCCAGTGCTGTAACTACTGCCACTAGGCAAATAGTCTGTGCTTCTGTTCATCCTTACTGCTACATGCATCTGTCCAGATGTTCCTTTGAAGCCGTAAGCAGGCTGTCAGGACACATTGGCATCCCCACATTGTCCAATAGTCTTGGGTTTTCAGACATCTTTTGAAAACACTAATTAACCTCTTTTTCAAAGTGTTTCCTATGCCTAAACTGAAAATAGCATTCTGCATGCCTGTTAAAGGGATATGGTGTAATTTCTTCTGAATCTCCTTTTTCAGTCATTTTGATCCTATAATCAACTGTCACTTTCAAGAAGTACGGTGAAAACACTATTGTCACTAAGTTAAACATTTAACAACTAGGAAGTGCTGTCCATGTCTTACACTCAAGGCAAAGACGACTGCTACTTAATCCACCTCCTAGCTAGAGCTATGTAGTCCCTCTTCCACTTCTTGACATCAGCACGCCTGATGTACCCGCCTGGCAGATGCTGCGATCTGCAGAGCTGATTGAATGGCAGGGACAGGTCTCAGCTGCCTCCACTACAGCCGTGCTGTCCATTAGCAGCCAAGGTCCAATGCTCAAAGGAACCCACTAAATGATGGGTATCAGGCTGCAGCTTTACTATCTTATCTCTTATTTGCCTCATGTTTTGCACATTGAAGTAAGGTTTCCAGCTTAATTCCATGCATCAGTGAAACTAGAAAAGTAGTTCTTTCTCCTGCCTCGTACATTATGGTGAGTTTTCCAATTACTATATCCCAGTGAATTCCACCCCCTCACACATACTTGGTCTCAGTTCCTGAGCCTGTCGGAACTGCTCTAGCACAAGACTGGAGGAGCCACCACAGGTCACTACATCTCTGAACAGAGTAAACCCAGTATTGGGGAATTTTCAGGGGCTTCAGGAGCAGCGTTCAATTACACTTCCCAAAATAAGTTTGGGAACAGAGCTTTGTGAGACAATTCATTCATAATTATGCAAGATGCATCATGAGCGTGAGGATGCTATACTCCTGTCCACCAATGTGGAGGAATTTAAAACGTGAGCTGGAAAGGCTCATTGACTCTAGTCCCTTACTGCTATGGCAAATTTAGGGGATCATACCAAAAGGTTTGGAGTTTCCAGATGGCCTCCTGCCCATTCTCTGGAATCATGTAGTAGCACATAGCTATGCTGTAGTCACGCAGTGCCATTTCAGACTTGACTGGATTTTTACAAGACCCTTGTTATCAAATTGCAGTTTGATGTACCCATTCACTCAATATCTTGGGATGGAAGTTACCCAGATTACTATGCCTCCTACATTCAGCACCATTGTTCTTATGGAAAGTTGAGGCAAACCAGCATTTTAAAGCCTGGATTAAAAAGCCCCCAGCTCTTTTGATTATAAGCACTTACAGAACATATTACAATGCTGTAATTTCCTTCTAACAGCATAATTATTTTTAATTTATGGCAAATAAAAGAAACTGTGCATGACAGCAGAAATATAGCCTGTAGTTAGAAGTCGCAGTGAAAAACATATTAGAAGAACTAGATACAGGACCCCACTAGTTGAGCAATATCACACTTTTCCAGCAATAGCTCACACAGCCTGCTATACATAATAAAAACCAGCAAGGTCACATGCATGATTAATTTAGCATTGGAAAGAAGGTGACAGAAGCAGCAAAAAAACAGATAGCAACATGCCTAGCTCAGACATTGGTTAAAAATCAAAAGCTCAGGTCCCTCATTATTGTGGATAGAAGCTCTTATTGCACAATTTACTGATAAAGACAAGGTTGATAAAAAGTCCACATGCTATGCTCTTGTGAAGAGCCAAGCACTATTAAATGCACCATAAGGATTTACACTTTAGTTAATACTTTTATAGCATTTTTTTCTTTTTAACAAGTAACTTTTTTCATTTTGTGACAATACAAATGGTGGCAGAAATACTTTAGCTATACTTGTATTCTTTTACTTAAAAGAGACAAAAGAAAGAACATGTTTTACCTAACAATCCTAGTACTCCCAGAATAGTCTTAAAAGTTGTAGTAGTGAAAGAAAAGGAAGGAATAAAAACACACACCACCCCATTTACATAAGGGACTTTCTTACCTCAGTTTTCAAAAACTATAGTCCAGACTATCAATCTGTTCAGGTTTTGCTCAGGATAAAACAGGCTACTCTCAGCATAAATTAAAACCTTCTCAGACTGCTTTCAATCTTCCTCACCTGCCCTGGGCATCAGGGGACCCTTTTGTCAGCTGGGCATTATCAGGGTGTGATAAACCACACCCTCATCTTTAGTCTGCTAGCTGTTTGCCTAAGACCTGTGGATCAGCTAAAAGTTTTTATTTCTTAGTGTTTGATCTTCTGGCTCTATTAGCCTAAGTGTAAATTAAGAAACCATAATACGTTAGGCAACTAGTGACAGTGCTGTGCATTTAAAAGAAAATTATTGTAATGGAAGCATACTAAGTATAATGATACTTGTGATATCAAAGGAACAATAGTGGATTAAGTACTGCAAGACCAGCTGCTGTGTTTCTTTATTACTTTGACTGAGCTGATCAAACTTTTTTGCTTGTGGGGAAAAGCTTTGCATTAAAAAGGCCATACCTTTCTCCTAGTACTCTTGCCTACTGGAACACATGAAGTCTGATTTCGGTTTAAACACCTATTTGCCCTCACTCCACAGGAAAAGGCATCTCACCTCTTGTCATTTGGAAACCCAAATGTTTATATGAAACTATATGAGATCTTGGTGTAAGAAATCACCAAACACTGGTATGTGGTGAAATGGAGCCTTTCCAAAGCCAGTAGCAAGCAGATGACAAAAGAATGCTGTAATTAGTGAGTCTGATCATCACTACAGCTTTTGTTCTCAGAAGAATCAAGCTCAGATTACCTTAGGTGTACAGTGTCATGAAGCAAACATCCAGCTATGTCTTCTGGGAGGTGTTATACAGTCTATGTGAATGGGATGCTCAGGTAAAGGTGCAGATGGGAGGACAGCATTTGTCTGAGCAGAGCTTGTCACCATTTGTCCTGGTTTCAGCTGGGATGGAGTTAAATATCTTCCTAGTAGCTGGTACAGTTCTATGTTTTGAGTCCAGTATGAGAAGAATGTTGATAACACTGAAGTTTTCAGTTGTTGCTAAGTAGTATTTAGTCTAAAGTCAAGGATTTTTCAACTTCTCATCCCCAGCCAGCGAGAAAGCTGGAGAGGCACAAGAAGTTGGCACAGGACACAGCCAGGGCACCTGACCCAAACTGGCCAACGGTGTATTCCATACCATGTGATGTCATGCCCAGTATATAAACTGGGGGGAGTGGGGGGCGGGGGGATCACCACTCGGGGAACTAACTGGGCATTGATCAGCAGGTGGTGAGCAATTGCACTGCGCATCATTTGTATATTCCAATCCTTTTATTATTAATGCTGTCATTTTAGTAGTGTTATCATTATCATTGTTAGTTTCTTCTTTTCTGTTCTGTTAAACCGTTCTTATCTCAATCCACAAGTTTTGCTTCTTTTCCCGATTTAAGCATGATCCTGAATTATGTGATTTAGTGATGGATTCCTCTCTTTGATCTCCATGCACATTCAAGTACGTGCTGATTCCATTCCTAGGACTGTGTCCTGTGCAACTGACAGGTATATGGGGACTTCCTGCAGATATCCTCCCCCCGCAAATGCATTCCTACAATTGAGCTGCAGAACACTATAGAATTTTGTTTTAAAGAACCATCCTGCTGCGGTGAACAGAAGGGTGGGGTGACAAAATAGATTTCCAATATAATTTTGTTTGCTTAAGAAATCTGTATCCCCAAATTAAAAACTATTTTCTTGCTATGTCTGAGTATCTATTTCAAGTATCACAATGATTTCATAATCACTGTGATGCTTCAAATCTGTGTCAATGTTCTACTTGGAAATATTGAACAGCTGGCAAATCTTTGTGCCTAGCTCAGGACAGGCGTCAAATACAGAATTGTCCTGAGATGGTGTATTACATGGCTCTCGTGTGCTGATATTATAGCAACTAAAGCAGTCTGCACACAAGCTTTATGATCATTTCTTAAACCTCTGTCCTAGTTATTTTGTTCATTTACAGTGCCACGTTTTGTTTCACTTGTATTCCTTTGACTGAAGATGCCATAAAGTTTAACACAGAAGACAATAACAAAAGCATGTAGATGATGATAACATGAGAGATGAAGTGTGTCAGGCTTACTCATATAGCCTTTAGAGAGATGACAGCTAAGTGAAGCAGCCAGTATGCTCATTTAGTTTACCCATCTCTTGAAGCAAAGAATTTTGCCAGAAAGGACCTTGTAATTTAAATCATTCTATTTGATAATTCTATATAGAAAAAGTAAAATAAAGTGATGTAGACATGAATTTCAAATACTATATGCTAACAACACCTGCTTTTTATCTTAAAAAAAGTGAACAAATTTGAATATGCTGATTAACAGCAGGCTGTATCCTAATCTTCTTCACCAAGATGTGTACCAACCATATTACGTCTGTGTGAGAAAGAAAGATTTGCATTTGTAATAGAGAATTTCTTTGAAACCAATTTTGAACAAGGGAAAAAAATGTGATGTGTTAATTTTTTATCTATTTTTCTTTTCATTTATCCTCTGCCATTAATCAGATCCATACTCTGAGTGCATATGCTACGTTTCATTCAAGGATTACAAAGTGTTACACAAACAATGATTCATGAAGATTCACAGCCATTGGCGAGTTGGGTAAATATTTATGTAAATGTCATACAGACTGGCAAACTGAGTCACAAAGAAGTGGTATTTCTAAAAAAAATTCCACGAAGTTTCAATGCATCTTTTTTTTGGCCTATTCAGCTGAAAAACTTACAACTTCTATTTTTCAGGTGTGTCGAGTGTGGATACAGATCCAGAGAAGTCAATGAAAATTGGATTACAAGAGCAGCAAGTGGGGTGACTCAAGTAACTGGCCATGTTTTCATTTAGAAAATTTTAACTTTTGGTTGCACAGCTGTTCTTCCAAAGAAGACAAATCTATTGCATGAGCAACAGCTAATGAGACCTCCTGAGATGATGCCTGAAAAGGGCTGAAAGGATAGAGTCCCAGTCTAAGGAATACATTGCAATATTCTCTCCAGTCTCACTGGAGGCACTGAGGATCTTTCTTACAATGGAAATGTGATATTTAGTTCTGTATATGTAAACAATACTATGCCTTTAAATTTTAACTTTGCAGATTGTGTCTGGACTGCAAGCACTGTATCCTCAAAAATGTATTGATTGATGAAGTAGGCAAATTCACTGCCTGATATCGCATGATTGTCCTTATAATATATTTATGCCCTGAAGTCGTAACTGTGAGAAACGATGGTTTCCAAGGATATGCAGGAAAGCAGACTGTCTGCCTGGTGTAGATATCAGGGAGGATCCCTGTGTAGGGTCGCATTGCTTTCTGAACACCTACCAAATCCTAACTGCTTGTGACAGAACTGGGTTTTGCCAGGTTAGTGTAAGATTTTGAATGTAGGGCCAGAAAAGGATAATATAATTCAATCAGTAATTCAAAAAAATAATATTTCCTGTCTCATCATGGAAAACAGGCATGAAGAACAAGAAGAGAATATAAAGTATGTGCAGGCTTTGAAAAAGAGGTGATAATTTTCAGCCTTTGTGCCAGAGAAAACAGAAATATTTTGTCTGAATCTTTCTAACAGCATTGCTTTCAAGGCTAAACTAAACCATGTGTTGATGGGTTCAGTGATTTGCAGGGAAATCAATATTTTGTATGGTTCCTTCAGTACTTTGTATTACTTTTCTGACATCCTGGAAAGTGTACTAGACTGGCACAAGAAGATCTTTCTTAGACTTTGCCTGAATTGCAGAGAAAGAGTCACCCGGGCAGTGAAAGCAGCAGTTCCTGTTCAGCAGAGAATTATCATCTCTTTTTCAAAGCCTAGACAGCTTTGGAAAGATTTAAAGCCCTAAGTCTCCAAGACTGCTTATGGCCAGAGAAAATTTAGAAAATTAAAACTGAGGACAAAATAATTGCCTGCAATGTATGACTTGCTTAGTATTGGTGCATGTAGGACTTTGAAGGCTGGGGACCATTCACTGAGAGGTTTTATGTGAGCAGAAAAAGCTGTCAGGAGCTGCACTGGGAGCTTTTAGTTGATCTCCATGGTTATTATGCTTTCCAGTAATTGTGCCTAGGGAATTTACATCTCCTGCATTCTTCCTTAATCAAATGACGAAACTCTCTGTTTGTTGACATCTGTGTGCACATGTTTCAGGAACCTCGCAAGAGCTGGAGCTTTGGACTGGCAGTAGCGATAATGAAAGGTCTTCAGACTTGCAGCACGCACATCATAAGTATAGTAACTTCTGTCTTCTGCCTGAAAGTTCACAGGAATTGTCTGAGGACTCTCCAGGCAGGGATCAAAGATATTCTGTTTATTGAAGCCTACAGAATTGTGCTCCCAGTTCTAGCGTGATATTAATGGTGACCCAACAATGTAGGCACACCTTCAGAGTGTGTCTGACAACAGAATTTAAAACTGTTCCTCCCCCACTCTGATAACACAGGCTTGCATTTCATTAATGCAATCTCATGGCATAGCGGAAGTGCTCAATTTAGCTAATCTCTGCCTGATCCTAAACTTTCACTGACTAGTTTGGTTCTCTGGATGACAAGATCTGTAACTGTCCCAATACAGAACTGAAATCTCCCTGCTCAGAAGAAGTTGTGTTGTCATGCTAAAGAAATTGCTCCACATGGGGATCATACCTTGTAACAAGGGAAGTGAACAGGCCAATAACCGTGCATTTGTGCCACAAAACCAGTGTTGCCAAATATTACAATTTTATCATGAGATTTATGCTATTTAATGTATTTCTTAAAGTTCCAGTACCCTGAGTCTAGAGATTTCAGGAAAATTTCAGCTTTTATTAAAGGAAAGGAAAAAAAATGTACTCCAAAGTCTTATGTTTGTGGAAAAAAAGCTTGGAGGTATGAACACAGTGTAGCCTAAAGCTTAGAAATCAGAAAGCACACTGATACTACTTGACATTTTAAGTCTCTTGAGAATAAAAGATTTTTTGTTTGCTAGTATTTGAAAATCCCATTGATTTTACCAGTGCCTAGATTTCTCATGCCTCTTTTTGGTCTTATGCAATTGCTAAAAAATTCTTAAAGTTGTTTTTTGGCTGTTTTTCTTTTTCAGAAAGAAATATGAAATCTAGCACTGAACAGCACAAATGCAGAATCAAAATGACATGCAGCACACAGCCAGCCTTGCTATCTTCCTGAAAAATATAAGCCTTTGGCATTGCAGAGGTTTGTTATGGAGAATTTTACTATTACAAGCAGCAGCAGTAGCACATTTTGAATTTAGGTCAACAGATATTTGTCAAAATCCTTAACTATTACATGAATGCTGTCCTAAAACAATTAATCTTGTGGCTCATCATTTACTATGGTACTCCTCTACAGTACTAGTTGTGGGTGATTTTGAGCTGGATTTTGTGCTAAGAGGTTTCTTCTTATTTCTGTAACAAACTGCAGTCCCGAAACATATCCTATTTGTCATGATTCTTAAACTGCAGATTCTTAAATCAAGAGATTTGATACAGCAAATCCTACTATCTTCCTGTGATTTTCTTTTAATTTGGTTTGAAAGTGATGGGAATCCAGTGTGATCACATTAGGCTAAAGCATGGCTTGGCTTGCTTTGGTGTAAAAGGGAGTAAGGTTGTCTTTCCCAATATGGACCAGTAACCTCTAGTTTGCTGAAGGAAACAGAAGTGTTTACTTACTATCATATGAAGTGGATTCCCAGGGAGTGACAAATGCCTTGACTCTCTCTAGGAATGTGGTAAAGATAAAACAGCTAACAGCATAGTGAGTATTGTAATTTGCTCCTGGGAAGAGTCAGCAGCATTTTATTTCTCACCCTTGAGTAAATGGGAGCATGACATTCTGCTTTAGAAGACATGTTTCCTGGTTATCAATTTAAAAAAAAAAAAAAAAAAAGAGTCGGAGCCCAGATTTTCTGATATAAAAGTTTTTGGTTTTTTTTTCTTAAGAAACCTATGAAAACTTAATTTCAGACTAGAATATTTGCTGAATTTTAAAACTATTATCATTATAAAAATTGGATTTTTTTTTTAGAAATATTGAGATTTCTATGAAAGCATTTTTAATCAGAGATTATATTAACACCAAATGTATTTGAATCCCCACTTCTGTGAACTATTTTGTGGGTTAGTCAGTGATAATGTTGTTAACCATATGGAGATGTATTTTTACTTGTGGTCAATAAGCAATGTGGTACTGTAGGAGAAGTCTGTACCTGTGTTATCTAGCATAAGACACTGCACAGTGCTTCAGGGCTTAAATTATAAGGGGAATTACAGTTCTGGTTTGACCAAAATAAGCTTGTATTAAAACCCCCACAGCCAGCCTTTAACTGTTTTCCTTTTAATTGGTGGAATTTTCCTATGTAAGAATGTTGTTGATAGAACTAAAATCTTGATGTATTTACAGAGGAAATATTATTGCAGTATGCATCACAAATTCTTGACCAATGCTAACCATACAGACATATTTCAAGAAAAAAATACATAGTGAGTTTGTTCTCCCCCAGAAAGTAATTTTCAAAATAATAAAGCAGAATAAATCCAAACAATGACTGGCAAACAGAGTCAGGCAGCTGCCAGAACCTCATGGTTTGTGCTCTGAGATGTAAAGTTCCACTAAGCCTATGTTCTACTTCTTACCTACCAACAATGCATCCCAGTAGGATAAACCACACACGGACAGCCAAGTAGAAGAATGGAGAGCCCACACAATCAGGGCTTTGAACTGGAACATGGGCACTTAACAGAAAGAACCTTTTGGCAGGTATTTTCCACTTGTCAGAACAAATCGGTAATGAATTACAAACTGATTTCACTAGGATCATCCTTTCAGTAGCTTTCAGGTTTGGTGGTTTCCAGGGCTGAGGGCCTCAGAGAATATTTTAATAGAGACAGCAGCTGTTGACTTTGCCTGCATGTTCTTTCGCCCCATTCATTCTGGCTTACAAAAAGACCAGATGATGCTAATGCTTGGTGTTCACAAAGGTTAACAAGCTCCCTGCTGTACTCTTACTAGATAGGCAGTTAATAGTCACACTTTACATATGAGAAAACTTAAGTAAAAGATCTGTGCTATCACAGTATCTTGCTACCCACTGCATGGGTCAAAGATGGACAGTGATGTAATGACACAGACCGTGGTGGAAGGACAGAAGGACAGAAGTGAGACCACCTTTCTGACCAAATACTACCTTCACAGGCTGGTGGATGTGCCCCATCAGCCTTGCATCTTTAGTGTGCTCGTACCTCCTGCACATGGGACAGCTGTGTCCCTGGCACAGGGCATGGTATATGCTCCAAGGGAAAGAGAAAGGTATTTTTCTGGGTAAGCACAGTCCTGTCTAACAGCATATGTAGACTCCTCCAGAGTGTGGATCTGGGACAAAGCTAAGGAACTAGCTTCTGACTACAGGTTTACAGGCTCATCAGTCACTCTACATACCACCCACCTGGGAATCCCACACCTAATTGATCTTGAGAAAGGTTAAATACCCACAGGAAGCTGGGGCAGGAGGAAAATCAAGTTAGTATTTAAATAGAGAGAGGGAAGGGGAAAAAAAAAAAGACAGGCAGTTTTTAGGCAATAAGTTATAGTGAGAAGTAAAATATTTGTTAGGTAAAGACAGAAAAAGTAGGTAATTCTGAACTTCAGTATTTTGAATAAAGAAGGGGGAAAGGGCTGTGTTGGTCTAGAAGCATACTATGAAGCTCGGTTAGTCTATGATGGCAGAGAAAAACGAAGGGAAGAGAAGGCTTATGTGTTCTGTCTCTGATTTAAGGGATCACTTTCTCGTGCAGGGAGCCCGCGAGCCGTGGAGATGCTTCCTTTCAGGGAGGTGCAGGTTGCTCAATAGTGTGGGTTTACGAAGCAGCCTTAGTGGGGCTGCTAGCGAGTCGAAGAGTGGTGTGGGGAAACATACGTACAACTAGAGGCTCGGTCTTCACGTGGCCCTGGCTGCACTGGCACGGTTTTGTCTTCCTCTGTCCCTAGTGTGGGGCATGCCAAAGGTCATGTGATCAGTGCTGGCTGTGACGGTGGCTCGGAGAGGCTTGGCTTCCCTTACCGTGTGATAACGGGGCAGACGCCTTCTCGATAAAGATCCTCAGGAGAGGGGCGCTCCCACCAGCGGCGCGGCTTGCTCCCACCCGCCCGGGGCCCGCCGGGGGCGGAGC
>NW_010972591.1:153611-254607 GCF_000737465.1 Haliaeetus leucocephalus
CGGCCGGGCCCAGGGCTGCAGCGCCCGCATCGCCCGGCTCCCGGCTCGGGGAGGGAGAGCAGGCGGGGCACCTTGGGGGCGGCGGGAGCGCGGACGGCCCCTGCCGCGGGCTTCCCTCCCCGCCGCGCCGCCGTGTGCGGGGGAGCCGAGCCCGCGGCGGCCTGGCCCTGGCCCTGCCTCAGTCAGGGCGAGGTGGTGTGAGGGGACACACGGCCAAGTCAACCCCTTGCGTCTGCCGCAGCTTTTGCAGCCCCCGCGCAGTGTTTCCTTAGGGCAGAACAGCATGCGCATACCCCTGTTGTTACTCCTGTTACCGTTATTATTTTTAAGGAGTGCCCAGAGCCCGTGGACTTGAGGGGTGCCGGTGGGCGGTTGAAGCGCTGGCTGTCACTGGCAGGGTTGGGGTGCGGATAGCCGCAGGCATGCTCTGGTGCCTTCAGGCGTGTTTGCCCAATACTGGAACTCTTAAATCTCCCCATCAGGGCTTCATAATTTCGTTTTTTTCCACGAGTTTGGATGTCTGTGTGTCTGTACAGATTTATGTTTACGTGTCTGCGGCACAAAACCAAGCCAAAACGGAATAATAAACTGCCAAACTTGATAACTGAGCGTGGTGCTCCCTCTGCTGACAGCTGCCGTTTAGCTCCATTCCAGTAACAATTCACTTTCAGTTTCAGAAGTGGCTTCTGCTGCAAATAAGGTTCCCCCATTACATTAAAGCTTTACATTAACCTTTGTAGTAATTTCAGGCCACTTGTGTGGCCTGCTATAACCTCAGCTGGCATTGCAAGGGGAGACTGTTTCAGTGTATTTTCAGGAGCTACTTTTTTTCATACTTCTGAATGGAGGTAATAACAGTAATGAATAATCCACTGCTGCATGTTTTTTCTTCTATAGTCATGTTGGCCTTTGTAAAAGGGCGTGTGGGATGCTACCAAATAAAGTTTTCCACTTCTATACAGTTGAGTGTGATTCCTTAACTCGGAAATCAAGGCAGACTGTTAGTTTCTGTGCCTGCAGAACTGAGCCTTGGGTAATGATGCAACAGACAAGGCAGAGAGTTTAGGCCCAGTTCAGACAGAGACCAAGGGAAGGTTCTGCTGTCTCAGCAATGCAGGTAGTGCTGTTTGAGGTTCCTTCAGGAGCTAGAGGCATCTGGCTGATGCTGGCAAGCATGGCATAGCACATAGGGAAGGTATTCAGTTTCTTGAGCAGCAGTTGAAAGGCCAGGCAGTGTAGGGTAGGGCATCTCTGCCATTTTTTAGGCAGCTGAGTCACACCTTATCTGTCCTTTGTTCTGTTGTGTAGTTCAGATGTTATGAAGGGATGGAAAGTAGTTTTTCAAATTCATTTTCTGTGCTAGTTTGCCAAATATTGGCCCATGACTTCTTGGCTTCTGTGTGGAGAATGTGGGAGTTTGTGAGGACCTGACTAAACTCAGGGCTGCTTTCCCCTGAGACCAGATGGAGTCTTCCAGTGTGCAGAGGTGTAGATGTTAAAGGAGAGGCCTGAGCCTTTCAGTTCAATATCCTGTTCTTCAGGCTGGATCTGTTCTGCAGAGGCTGCATGACAGTGCTCTGACTGGTATGTATGGGTGATGTACATAGCGTCCATGCTTTTCGATCTGAACCAGATTTGCATGGTTCCAAAGAGTAAACCCATCGCATATTTTTACTCTCTTTCTGTAAACCCACCTCACCAAATCAAAGAGGAGTCTCTCCTGTACTTTCTTGTGAAGTAATTTGAGACTGCTTGACCGCCTCCCCAGAATATAAGAACCTGCACATGAGTGGTCTGTAAAGCTATTTGCCTCTTCACCTGCATATGGCAAAGTTGGACCAGATTTGTTAGTTGCACAGTTTGGTCATGGTGAGCTTGCTGAATGAGCCTGCAAATGAGATTAATCCTGGTAAGGGTAGCCTATTAGATGCACTTAAGGGAATGTACTTGATGTAAACTTTTCATGCCTGTCTTCGTGAGACATTTTTATTTTTCCCTCTTGGGTACCTTTGCTTCCATTTATCTTTTGTTAGGGTTTTGTGTGTGTGTGTGTGTGTCTCACTGTGCTTTTTTTGTCTAAGCCAGTTTGAGATTTCTTGATCATTATTTAACTAATGAAGGTTAAGAAGATTGTTCCTCTCTGTGTCTTTAACCCTTTTGGGGGATTAAGTGAAGAATCCTCAATAAGAAAACTCTTTTGAATTTTTGTCTTTAGAAGCAAGTGTGGTTTTGTCAAAGAATGAACTGTGGCCTCTGTGCAGGTCTGCCATCAAGAAGGGAAAATGATTATTTAAGAAAGTACCAAGAGATTCAGGAATGGAAGGGAGAAAATTGGAGTATAAAATATGCAAAAAGCCCTTAGTGTGCCCTGTTGCTTTGAAGGGAAATGGGAGACAGTTGCTAACAAATCTGTAATAAAAATAATTTTACAGAAATGAAGATTGGCTCTATAACCCATTGATCTTTTCAGCCTCTACACTTTGTTTCTGAAGTCACATGAAATAATTATTTCAGTAGTCTCCTCCTTTTTCTGAAACTGTGCCCTGTTAGAGTTTTGTCACTTGTGAGATTTCCTTCTCATACATTTTGCCTCCACTGCATGTTAACATGGTTATGCTTGAATTAGCTCTAAGAGACCCTAGGGACTGGCAAGAGTCTAATGGTGGTAGGATGGATCTTGGTGCTGAGTAATTTATTAGTTTTTTTTGTCAGGCTCAGATGTGAATGTGATCTTTATGTGGTCAGGATATGTGTAAAAACTTGAATAATGCTGTTCGGCCAGGAGGTCAGGGTTCCAATTGTTATGGCTGTGCATGCGTGTCGTGGTTTAACCCCAGCCAGCAACTAAGCACCACATAACTGCTCACTGTGCCATCTCAAATTTCATAGCAGGCACCTGAAACCGTTTCAGGATAGAATCATTGGAGCCTACCTACCACGCCAGTAACTTGCTAGATTTGCTTGAAATTGTTATTGTTAATTCATTTTCTTTGACAAGTGTTTTAATTCAAGACTGCTGTAAAATCAGATTTGAGAGTGGAAGAGCAAGAGTAGGAGGAAGAACCAACAAATGGTAAGGAGTGAGAAAAGACAGTCTTCTTTGGCAGCATTTATTCTGCTCCTTTTTGGAGGATTAGAATCTGTTATTTCCATGGGGTGCTTTTGTCATTCTGATTCCCTTTTAAGATTTTTCTCTTTTGGTGCAATTAATAGTTGTGCATGTTGATGATAGTAATGCTGCAGCAGCCTCAGGGAATACATACTTACAGTTCCTATGCAATATTATTTCTCTCTTTAATATTTTCATAACAGCTTTACTAGTATATTTGCATTTGTTTAAAAGAAAATATTTGCTAAGTCATTCAATACAAAGTTGCATCAAATACTAATAAGAAATGGGGTTTTTTTACCTTTACAATTTTTCTGTGGTATATCGTCATATTATCACGACTGTGTCTGCAGTTTAGGTATTGGGAGACAGCTACACAGTCTTGCAAGCTAGAAGGTATGCAAGTGGATGACTGACTGTTGGAGCAGCTGGCACATTTAAATAAGTAAATATAGTGGTGATTGGTTTTCCTTTTTTTTTTTTTTCCTTTTCTTAAAAGAACAGAAACAAAAACATTTTTTGAGGTGAAGATAAGATGAGGTGGAAGGATTGTTATCAGATCAATGACAATAGAAGAATGGAAAAGGACAGACAACTGCGGTTGGGTTGTCCAGCTGTACTGTTAGGAAGATTTGGGGGAAAGAAGAGAAGAAACTCCTGAAATATGGCTAAGGGATTATGCTATAGGGAGAGAAAAAGAGGAAAGCAAAGTCTAGTCACATCAATGTCTGGGAGCTTTGTTATAGTCTTATTTGAGGTCTGGACTCTTCCTTTGGGTTTAAAGGAAGTGGGAAGGGAGAAGGGAAAAGAAAAGTAGGCTTAGAGGGATGTAGGAAAGTACTGTATGATCTCAGTGTAGTGGTAGTCTGGAAGTGGCAAAAGATGCAACAAAACTTGGAGGAGGCCAGTGACTGTGACTCTGAAGTAACTCACTGGTAGGTAAATGCTGTGTTGCCACTAAATTAAGTAGTTAATATATGTACAAGGTTTTCTGTTCCTTCCCATGACAGGAATGTGATTTGCGTGAAGTTTAGCCTTGGGAGATGTGCTAAATGAAGTGTGGAGCATCCTGGTCGCTAGTTCTTGGACATCTAAGTATTGAACACATTTTCCTACTCTCAAAAAAGCAATTTTTGTCAAATGTCATATTCACTTGAAAGTGGCAGTTAGGAAAAAGGAACCAGATGGGAACAGTTCATCTCTAACTCAAGCATTTGGTGAGGCATGAATAACTTTGAAGCTTAAGATGATACAAATCTCATGGCAGTTCCACATATATTTTTTCTCTTGTTCTGTTCTGGAGAGACTGTAGAGAGAAGGAATAACTGAAATTACTATGTGAAAACAGGAGGAGCAGGCAGGTTAAAAACTGCAAATGGATGCAGTGATATTGTGAATAAAGGAGTGAAGAGGAAGAGAAAAACTGGAAAATGAAATCTAGCATCATGGCAATCTTTATAAAGCTTTATTTTTGCAAGGGATCCACTTAATAAAAGAGAGTTTAATAACAGAACTTCAGGGATGGGGAAAACTGTGCCATTGACTGAGGAAGAACATACTTTGCAGACTCAATTTCGTCAGCCCTAAATAATTAATAAAATCTGGAATTATCTAAAGTCCTATTACTATCCTAGAGATGACATATGAGATGGGGAGGCTATCTCTCTAGAGCAGACTGAAGTATTTAATTTTTCAAGCAGGACACTTACTATGTATTGTTACTTCTGCTTCCCAGATCACCAGCATGGAAGTTAAAACCAGCAAAGGTCATTTGAAAGTCCATAAAATGAAGAAGAAGGTATTGAGGAAGCAAGTCAGAGCTCAGCATACATTGATGAGACATGAGGGCATTGAATGTATCTCCCATGCCACACAGGTGAGTGGTAGTTCTGATTTTGATGGTAGTGTGAAAATGCTTCTTATCTGTGTTCTATTATTCTCACATATGCTTTGTCTAAACTGCAGTTCATGAGATTGAGGGTTTTCTGTGCCTCTTTGATTTCAAAGCCGAACTGTACTTAAGCAGTTTAATATCTGTGGAGAGACTTTGATAGCCTTTGGATAAGGTGTTTAGTTTTTGTGGGGTTTATGTTGTTTTTTTAAAATCTGAAACAGTAGTTCCTTGGGTTGGGGAGGAGGAGGAAGCATGGGAAATGTTACCTTGTTAGAAGTAGATAAACTTTTCTTCTCTGCCTCTTCGTGATTTCTTTTCTTCTATGGCTTTCAGCTTTTGTATCTTTCTTTCCTCTGTACTTCTCTGTCAAGTGTAATTTGACTTGTCTAAACTCCCTGTTAAAAACATGTCTATCTTAAAAATCTTTTCCACATTGTTTTCTTCACCTAATTTGATTTAGGCTGTGGTTCTGTGGGAGTTGAACTGATTGACTGACTTGCAGCTCTTGAAAAGGGGACAACTTTCTCTTCCCTTGCACAAAATGGGGCAAGATAGGAGGGAATTCTGCTTTCTTACGATGCTCAATGAACTTTACGATAAGCCGCTTTATTCCCTAACCTAACAGAAAACTACTTGGCTTTTTGATTTGTACTTTTCTGCCACAGTAGAGAGTTACAGCAGATCAGAGGGTGACCTAGCAGATACTGGGGTAGCAAAAAGTGACAGGAACTTGTAGACAGAAAAGGAAGAAGTTAGAGTTTATAATTTCCCTCCGTCAATTGTAGGGAGAAGCTAATGGCTTGAAGCACTGTAGAGCAGTGTCATTTACTCTAGCCTTGTTCATCTTGATCCTGCAAGTTCTTCCTGTTCAACTATGGAAACATCAGTTAGATCTTTATACTTTTTTGTAACAAAATTGGGCTTAGTCTTCACTCAGATTTCACACCATGTGGACATACGCTAAAATGACCCAGCAATCTTGTATATATTGTAAGCTCTTTGGAGCAGGGACTGTGTTTTTCTAGTGTAGCTTGGAAATGGGTCTGTAATCCAGGACTTGTTCCCCTCGACACCGTCCCACATACCGAATTATCCATCTAATCTGGGTCCAGCAAGATCCTTGTGAATGACAGAACATTTGAGTAAGTGATGTATGAAACAAAATCATAGTGCTAGTGATGAACTTGTGTCAAAAATACAGAAAATGCTTTCAGGCTTTGTGCAAGAGTCTAATTATATTGAAATTGTTCAGTCAGGAGAACAGGATCAGTTGCTGTACATGCTGCTGTTGTGTAGTGGTGGTCTTTGTAGATGAA
Organism: Haliaeetus leucocephalus; assembly: GCF_000737465.1. Taxonomy (NCBI): domain Eukaryota; kingdom Metazoa; phylum Chordata; class Aves; order Accipitriformes; family Accipitridae; genus Haliaeetus; species Haliaeetus leucocephalus. Next base: position 159,931 of record NW_010972591.1, read on the forward strand.
GTGCCTTCATGGAGCCAGTGAAATAACTGGTTTAAGTCTCTGCATTTCCTTTACACACATGGGCTTCTCCATTAATAACATTCTAGAAAATAATAAGAATTATTAATGTGGTCACCTTTGAAAAATGTCATCATGGACAGCCTGATGCAGTGCTAAGAAAAAGTGTTAGTAGAGCCATTGCAATAGGTATAATCACAGCAGTACTCACTATATAAATTATTTTTTAAATAATCCTTTTCTTCCATTTTAAACCTAATTTTCTGTCTTTTAGAGGAGTGAAAAGCTATCATTTGAAACAATTGAACGCTTTACCAGCTGCCTTCAGAAAAGGTCATAGAACATTTATAGACTTTAAGGAAAAGATTGAAAGCTTTCTGGAAAGGTATTACATGAAGTCAATCTGAGTAAATTGTTGCTAGCTGTTTGGAGTCACTTAAGCTCAAACAAAACTTTAAGACTGCATCTTCATTTGGTCTTAAAAAGGGACTTAAACTTCTTTCAACCACCGTGATTAGATTGAACATCTAGTTATGGCATATAGCTATTTAGGTGTCAAAATAACTTGTTAATTTATTTTGAAAAGGCCTATGTATTTTCAAAGTCTATTTCTTGAATAATAGTCCTTTGAAAGGTTCTGTTTTGTTGTTTTTTCTAATACTTGACAAACCAGCAACAGTCCTCAGAAACTGCATACTCCTTGATAATTTTGGACATAAATCACTGTGAAAGCGTAGAATGAAGCATTGTGCATGAAGTAATCTGTGTTAACTAAGGATGGGACATAAATCCCTTTTGTTTATAAAAACAAGAGGGAGAATTTTCAGGTAAGAGTGTTGGAGCAGAACTAGATGCTCTGTTTCTAGAGGCTGCTGCTTTTATTTGGTGATCTTGATGTATGGGGGACATGACGTAGGACTGGGCATATCAATCTCTATGCTTGGAGAGACTCCTTGGCAAAGATGAGAAAACCTTTCTTAAAAAAAAAAAAATCAGTCTTCAAAGGTTTTTCTGTTTGTTTTTGTTAGTGGTAATGGGTTTCTGGAAAAATTCCATTTTGGAAACCTCCAAAATTATGATTGCCAAGTGTCACTGTTTGCCTGCAGTACACTTGATGCACACATGCTGGTTCAAAGCTTAAATGCTCTTGTAATAGTAAATACATACATTAATTGAGGAGGTATCTCTGATAGAGTTTGCAAGCCTTTCTGCCAGAATATGTGCTGGGCGAATAAAGGTTGTCTTAGCCTCATATACCAAGCTCACTGAAATGTAAATATCTTGGGTGGAATACATAAAAGAGTACTTATGGGCTTAATTTTTCTTTATAGAGCTGCTCTCTTGGTAGAGGGTTAGTTTTAAATGAACCAACAGTAATCACTAATTCTCCATTTTATTTTTTTTAATTCTTCTTCAATCAGAGCCTGGTTATTGCCAATGCTGGTCTTGGTAATGGGATGAGTAGACAGCAGCTGCTCAGAATAGTAGAGGAATATGGATTGGTGGAAACACTCTTAATGCCACCGAATAAACCATATTCATTTGTGAAATATGGGACAACAGAAGAAGCCAAGAAAGCCTTTGATGCCCTTAATGGAAAAGAAGTAACACTGGAAGACTTTGGCCAAAACATTGTTCTATATATTAATTTTGTGGAAAAAGGTATAATTTTTCTGCTCTCCTATATCTGACTTCCTGCAAACTGCTTCCCTTTGCTTTCACTTCCTAGGTTGTAAATACAGCTAAAAGCACACTAGTCTTTGTGAGTAGACACAGAAAATGAAAGCCAGAATCTAAGATTCAGGGTGTAAAATGATCTTTGCTCCGTGTATTTCATGATAGGATACTCTAATTTGAACTCGTTTACTTGGATGCAAAAGGAAAAAGGATTTAGGTAGTTTTCAGACCATTCAGTACTGCACATGAAGGTTTTGTGATTAAGGAACTAAATTGGGACCCAGGACATCTCTGGACAGTTCACTGGATTTCTTGTGTGACCTTAGTCTTGCAAATCTCTATCTCAACTCCAAGAAGGAAAATAGGCACAATAAGATTTCTGGCTTTTTTTTTCCTCTTCTCTCCAGGCTTTTTTTGTGGCTGACTTTAAGCTATTTAGTACAAGAACTGTTGCTCTTTCTGTGAGCTTTTATGGTGTCTAGTGAAAAGGGTTCCTGATGTTGGTCTGTACATTCTGCCAGCGAATAGCTTTTTTTTAAGCTGTTAGGATAGCAAACAATGTCCCTATGTCACCAACATTTTGTGTTCACCTAGGTATTGCATTATACATCTCCATATTTGATTACAGATTGCTTCTCTGGACAGAGTAAATTTGGTAAATCATCAAAGTTCTAGAAAATTAAAATGAAATGCAGGTAGAATCCTGAAGTGATCAGGAAATTCTTTTTACCATTATTTTGACAGGAGAATCACAAGTGGTTTTGCATTTGAACAGTGTGGGGTCTTGTTGCTCTTAGGCAGTAAAATTTTTAGAAAGTGCTTTGCATGATGCAAAACTTGGGCCTTATTCTGTTTTGTCATACCAAAAAGGGATCATTCATTCACCAGATAAGACCCCAATGAGGGCTCCATCGTATCATTAAAGTAAATATTTCTACAGCTGTACTATATTCTCATACATAGTAAATATCCCTGTAGGGAACATATGGTTTTGTTTTCTATAAACAGTGACAATATTCTCTTTTTCTATACACCTTAGTTTTCTGGCAGAATGCTGTTCCTACAAGCTTGCCTCCAGGCCTAATGGTCATTGAAAAGGTTATTTCTCCAGAGGAGGAAAGGAGGATGTTGGAAAGTATTGACTGGATAGGAGATGAAGATACTCAAAATGGTGGGCAAAACCATAAAATGTAGACCTTCCATATTTTTATGCTGTTTTTTTCCTACAGTTTAAGTTTACAAGAAGTCTACATCTTGGTAGATGTATTGTTTGAAATTATTCTGTATTTGTTCTTAGTATTTTAGAAATTGTGTCTTATATTACAAGTGATAAGCTCCTGGGGGCAAGCGGTCTGAATTGATATTCTGGTATGGATTTACTGGAATAATATTCCTGCATCCAGAAACAACTAAACTCTTTAAGTGTCTTATGCCAAGCACAAGACTGTTCTGGGAAGGTTACCGTTGTAATTTGATGTCTGAGGAGCTGTGTCTTCTCCTAAATCAAAAAGAAGTCAGTGAGACACACATTCCAGATACTTTTGTGCTTTCACTTGAACTCCATGGAGTTAACTCTTTTAGTAAATGAATTGTTCTTGGAATTCACTTCAAAGTTTCTGTGTAAAGTTTGTTCCTTGGAACAACACAAAGGGTTATATTGACCTTAGCCAACATGTAACTTGGTGATTGGTGAAAGTGAAGGATCCTGCTATATCCATAGGATGTTAATCAAGTGCAAGTTCACAGATCAGGACAAGAATAAAGATGCATTAAACATGGCTCAAGAAAATTGGTACTCTCCGCTTCTTACATATACAAAAACACCATCAGTTTGACTCAAACACCAGTGAATATGATGCTTGATGAAATACAAAAGGTCATAAGGGAGAAGTGTGTGCCATGAAGGACAAGGGTTTTACATTGTTTTAACTGTTAATTAAAGAATGTTTCTGTTTAACAGGTCAGATGGAATAGGGGAGCATAGCAAATTGCCTATACTGTTTTATGTAGTCTAATCTTTAAACTTGTGTGTTTTTACAGCCCAGAAGACTTTAAAGCATAGAAGAGTAAAACATTTTGGATATGAGTTTTGCTATGATAACAACAATGTTAATAAAGACAAACCTTTACCTGGAGGTGAGATCTTGCCTATTAAATCATACTTATGTTGCATTGATGTTTGAACCACTGTATAAAGCCTTTAAGCCTCACTGAGATAGGGATGTGAGATCCTAATTAAAGGAGAGGTGAGATCCTAATAAAAGGAGAGCCTTCACTGTATCTTAAGCACACACTGAACAGTGCTTTTAAATGAGATCCATTCCAAATTACTGCGAGTGCTTGAAGCTTGTTTTGCAATCACTTGCAGCCAGGAATTGCTGCCCTTTGTTGAGGTCCAGTCAAATAAGGTTTTTGGGACTTTAATTGTCATTCTTTTTTAGCTTTTGTTTCATAAAACAATTATGTGTTACAAATTACATATTCTTTGTTTGGGAGTTGTGCTGTATACTGTTATGTATATTTAACTTGATTAGCTTGAGGCTTGCTGGATGCACACCAAAATAAATTTTCCTTTGGACTGAAAGCAATTTTACAAAGGCTTGAATAACTCTTATTTGGAGTTGAGAGCTGTGAGTCAGAGCAAAGCGAGTGAGTCATCTTATAGTCTTAGATTTAAAAATGGTAAAATAGGGAGTTAACACCCAAGTTTTATAGGAATTTTAAGGTGATGCATGTGTACTGGGGTGGATGTAGCTTCCAACAGAAGGATTCTGGTTACATTGTGATTTTAACAGTGAAGCTATATAATCATAAAAGCATTGATATTTGGGCTGCTCTCTAGTCTCACAGCTAGACTATTTTGTGTGAGAGAAGCATAAACACTTCATTAGAGGAGAACAATTAAAAAATAAAAATCAATAGATTCATGGAAGGGCTGTTACTGACATGTTTGTGAGTGTTACCTCCAACAGAATTTTACAGTAAAGTCCTCAGGTAAAATAGCAAACCAAAGATTCAGTGGAAGCCTGTAACTTTCATTCCTGTTTCAAGACCAGTTTAACTTCAGCATGTTTTTTTGGTGATATTTAATCCAATTCAGTAACAGATTTTTAGGGGGTAAATTTTTTAGAGAGCTCTCTGCACAACTTCTGACTTTATGTATAATAATTTTGCTTCTTGACTGCAACTCTTTTACTGTAGTTGGTGGAAACTTTGCCTCTGATTTGATATGCTTTTATTTATGTGTAGAGATAGGGCACTTTGCATTTGTAAGGAGTGATCTGCTTCTGAATGCAGAGGCTTTGGAGGAATGGCCTTTCTAATGTTGAGGTGTTAAAAATACATCGACCTTGCAGATCAGGCCTCCAATTCTGATGTGTGTGTTACAGCAAATGCAGAGTGATCATTATTAAAGATGGACTTGCATATCTATGAAGCTGTTTCTATGTATTTTGTCCAGTTATTATGTTTATTGTAAAAAGAAAGGATAAAAATGTAAAAAGCTATCCTGTCTTGCTTACAGTTTTGTTTTGTATAACTAGGTCTTCCTGAAATTTGTGACCTGTTCTTGGAGAAGTGCTTGAAGCAGGGTTATATCAAACATAAACCTGATCAACTGACTGTAAATCAGTATGAACCTGGACAAGGTAAGTTTATTTGTCCTTCAAAAATTTTGAGCTCTTTACCTTACATTGTGGTTTAACCCTGGTAGGCAACTAAGCACCATACTTGCTCACTCCCCCCCCCATTGGGATAGGGGAGAGAACTGGAAAGATAAAAGTGAGAAAACTCATGGGCTGACATGAAGACAGTTTAATAAGTTTAAAAAAACCCCCAAAACCAAAAAAAACCCCCCCAAAACCCCAAAACAAAACAAAGAAAAAACAAGTGATGTAAAAAAAAACCCCAAACAGTTGATCACTACCAGCCAACCAATGCCCAACCAGTCCCTGAATAATGGCATTCCTGGTAAACTTCACCCCTAGTTTTATTACTGAGCATGATGTCATATGGTATGGAATATCCCTTTGGTTGATGTCCCAGCTGTGTCTCCTCCCAACTTTTCTTGTGCCTCCCTGGCTGACTTGCTGGCAGGGAAGCGTGAGAACTGGAAATTACCTTGATGCTGTGTAACTAAAACATGCCTGTATTATCAACACTGTTTTGATCACAAATCCAAAACATAGCCCATACTAGTTACTGTGAAGAAAATTAACTCTATCCCAGCCAAACCAGTACAACTTAACTGAAAATCAGAAGAGAGTAGCATCTAAATGTGACATGGTGTAGGGACAGGATTTAAGCACCTGCTTAAGTGTATTTCCTCTATGACCAGAAAGTCTTCATACTTATTTCTGAACCTGGGAGCTTGTGTTTAGAAGTACAGTTTTTGATACCACTGTTATGGAAATTGATGGTGTTTCAGAGTCCAAGGCTGTAGCATGGAAACTAACTGTAAAAAGACACAGGAATAAATAGTCATACTTGATTTTGTAGTCAAGTGCATTTTTTCACTTCAAACTCTTCTTGCTCCCTGTAATGTGCATACAGTCTCCAGGAAACCTCTTGCTGTTAGTACATGTAATGTAATGTTAGTATATGTGATATATGGACTCTTAAGTATGATCCAGGCAGTGTTCCCTTATCTGAGGAATAAGAAACTCCTCTGCTTCTGTAATCTTTCCCAAACTGGAGACATCTGAAGAGAAATTTGCTTCTAATCACAACTCTAGGGAATAAATCAAGTGCTGTGCTTTTTGCTAAGGTCAATCATCAAGGCTAAATATCTGGCTTGTTTTCTAGAGTGGATATCTCATTTGTCCATAGGAAGAAAGGACAACAGCCTTTTTTTTTTTTTTTTCCCTACTTTTTTCCCCAGAATTAATGTCTGACAGCTAATGCAGTATCTGCCAAACAAGGGTCTGAAAAGCTGATCCTATTTGTTTCTGTATCTGACAATCTGTTAAACTGATACAGTAATGTACTTCTGGCTGGGACATCAGAGGAGATTAGTTAGAATTGTAAATTTCTATCAAGAATAGAAGCAGAGTTTTTTTAAAAAAAACAAACCCAGAGAAAAATACCTTTTCTTAAGTGCAAATTGTTAGGATATGAATGAGCACAGAGTGCCATCAGATTAATACCTTTAGTATCTGTGTTCCGAGCCAGATTGTCGCTGGATGTTACACTTGAGATTTTAAGAAGTGACTGGTGACTTTGGGTATCTAAGCTGTAGGGGCCACACTTAAGACACATTAAATGAATTCCTTTTTGAGGGCACTTTTTTCATTCAGGGTCCTAATAATGCGTAAAGTTGTAGATTTATACCTGAAAGTTACCATCCACTTTTGAATGCTTAGGTGACTGTCTGTTACTATGTGCTGCATATATGGTATATAAACAGCAGGTAGGTAGGTTGGTGTGGTCTTGATTGAATTGTCTGGGTGATGCTGAAGAGATCAGTCAACGTTCTCCTGTTGCGCAGTGAATTATACTGACTTCAGTGTGCATCTGAAGGCAGAGTTGCAGTGCTTTATACTGAGGCAAATTTATGATAAGCAAACACAAACAGATGTGTGTCCTTGGTTTTCAATTTGTAAAAGGGAACTAGGCCTTAAGCCTCATTGTTTCTAAGACTAGTCATATCAGACATATAACTAATGATTAGAGATTTAGATGTGATTAATAGAATGCAGGTACTTATAAAACAATATGCATAAGTTGCTTATTTGTCCCTTGTGTAGCCCTCACCATGGCTGGCTTAAAACCCAGTCAAGCTGAATCAACAGAAAAAGGATCATACATCTTAGACCTAAGACATAAGAATAGGTAAGAGTAAGTGATTAACTTTAGAGTAAGATGAATTAATAAAACAACCTGAGAGATTCTCAGAAATTCAAAGGTGATCTTTGATGTGTAAGAAGATAAGTGGCTGTGGTGACCGGAGACTTCTGCCTATGACCACTAACTTCAGAAGAACCAGGACAAGACAATAAGAATCAGTGGAGACAGGAAAATGTATTGGACTTTTGAAACCACTGGAGAATAGAGAAGTGAGAGTTCATGGAAGAACACCTAGAACTTCTTTTGACAAATCATCAATTGCATATTGTTTGCTAAAATCATATAGGTGTTTTTGAGTTACCTTTTGCCATTCACTGCGGTGGTGGCCCAACTCTGAGTTGTTAACAAAGCAAACCTAGAGAAACCCATGACTGAAAATTCTTTAACACAAGTCTTGCTGATTTTTCTATCAGATTAAATGTTGACCTCATAAAACATTTGTATTGCTTTCACTGAACCTAATGGAATTCAGAATATTACATCTGGAGGTAGAATCTGGCATATAATAAGGATACTTTATAGGGCTGACTGACAGTGTTAGGAAAAAATGTTTTCAGCTCAGGAATTTGATAGTGTCCAAAATTAACGTAGGTAGAGTTTTTAATAAGCAAATATAACTGTTTTGGTTTGGGTCACATAAGAGTTACTCTATCTGTCTGTGCCTGCTATGGTGTCAAAGGAATGCATAGTTGCAGTTCTCCCAAGCTATCTGCTGACCTTGCTCTGCTGCTGACTACAGTTCCCCACCATGTGGTGAGATCTTTCTGTGGCATGCAAACTGCTGTTTCAGTGCTTGGTGTTAAAATGTGTGGCATGAGCTGCAGGAAATGGCAGTTTCTTTCCAATTAGCAGATCTGAAATAAAATAAAAAATTAAAAATTGCTGTCCCTTTGGCAATTCTCAACTGTGTGTGTCTACTCATACACATGCCAACAGATGTACTACCCAAGGGGTGGCCTAGCAATGGTGTGTGGAGTTCTCCTGGGAACTGCAAAGCAGTGCCTGCATTTATGGTAGTAGGTCCTAAGCACCTGAGACCCTTAGCACAGTCATTTGCTTAGCAATAGAGGGCGTATTTGGGATGATTCCTTCTCTGTGAAGAAAGTGAGGGAGAAATACATTATCACAGATGAACTAAGGCCCAAAATCACCTAACGTAGCATAACTGCTAGTGCTAACTGCTAAACTGCCTAAGAGGAGAAGATAGTGATTTCAGGCGCTCTCTGCAGCGAGGAAAGCAATTTGGTGTCTTCAGAGGGTGAGTGGGGCCTTTGGGTGCCCTGAACTGTCTTGTAGATATTTCCACTGATGATACAGGACACTTGTGTTAACTGTGTGCATCTAATCTGGGCATGTAAATCGGACAATTGTCCTGAATTCTTTTGGAAGGCAACTCCCTCATTTATGATTTTGTTTTTTTCAACTGTACATCCCAGCTTTCTATATGGACATCATAGAAACAGAGCTTGCTAATAGAGATAGAATTCTATTATTATTATACTGACTTTTTACTTTTTTGGTTTTTCTTATGCAGGAATTCCTCCTCATATTGATACACATTCTGCTTTTGAGGATAAAATAATCTCTCTCAGTTTAGGAGCTGAGGTAATCTTCATGTTTGTATGTGTTTTGATGATGCTTTACTGAGAGGTTTCATTTTTATATTGTTTAATACAAGTTAATTTGATTTTCCATGGTGTCTGTTCACACTCATCTGAGTTTAATATCAAGCATGTAAGGTAATGTGATATGCTAATTAAATAAGTAACTGCAATGAGATGTCACTGGAAGTTTTGCCAGTGATATTAGTGATACTCTATTTTTAAATCTTAGCATCCAGTTCTCCATCGACCTTCCTTCATTTTGTATTCATCTTAGAAAGCGTATCACTCCTGTTTATGTTCCTACTTCCATTTTTCCCTGCGTCATCCCCTGTTCCCTCTGGTCTGCATAAGCCTGCCATTATTTTTATATTCGGTACATCTACAGTAGGCTAATGTAGATGTATTACCTGTAGAAGGTCCAGTCAAAGTCTGAACCCTACTGAGATAGTTGTGGTGCAGGCAGAGATAGACTCTCATCTCAGCAGCATCCAACATATGCAGATGATGTAGAGAAGGAGTGGGAAGGGAAGCGGAAGAACAGTTGACTAGCATGAAGTCATGCAACATATCAAGAGTAGAGCTGAAAACAGTCCATATCATCTAGTCTCAGTGCTCTGATTAGTGTCTTTACTTTTACTCTATTTGGATTCATCTGCTGCATCTGTGCCCATCCATGTTTTACAAATTTAGTGTTACCTTCTCTCCCTTAAGCACTACTGCAGCAAGTCTTGGCTACTTGGCCTTCTCTATTGGGTTTGCGTGGCAAGGTTTTGGTAGCAGGGGCTACAGGGGTGCCTTGTGAGAAGCTGCTAGAAGCTTCCCCCCATGTCTGATAGAGTCAATACCAGCCAGCTCCAAGTTGGACCCACTGCTGGCCAAGGCTGAGCCCATCAGTAACAGTGGTAGTGCCTCTGGGATAACAGATTTAAGAAGGGGAAAAAAAACCCCAACCTGCACAACAGCAACTGCTGCTGGAGAGATGAGTGAGAATATGAGAGAAACAACCCTGCAGACACCCAGGTCAGTGAAGAAGGAGGGGGAGGAGATGCTCCATGCGCTGGAGCAGATTCTCCTGCAGCCTGTGGGGAAGACCATGGTGAGGCAGGCTGTCCCCCCGCAGCCCATGGAGGTCCACAGTGGAGCGGATATCCACCAGCAGCCCATGGAGGACCCCATGCCAGAGCAGGTGGTTGCCTGAAGGAGGCTGTGACCCTGTGGGAAGCCCGTGCTGGAGCAGGCTCCTGGCAGGACCTGTGGCCCTGTGGAGAGAGGAGCCCACACTGGAGCAAGCTTTCTGGCAGGACTTGTGACCCCGCAGGGGACCCACGCTGGAGCAGTGTGCTCCTGAAGGACTGCACACCATGGAAAGGACCCATGCTGGAGCAGTTTGTGAAGAACTGCAGCCTGTGGGAATGACTCATGTTGGAGAAGTTCATGAAGGACTGTACCCTGTGGGAGGGACACCATGCTGGAGCAGGGAAAGAGTGTGAGGAGCCCTCACTCTGAGGAGGAAGGAGCAGCAGAGACCACATGTGATGAACTGACTGCAACCCCCTGTCATGAAATGGAGTGGTTTGGACCACTTAAAGAATCACTTCCAATGGTATTAGTAAAAGAAAAATTATTTAATAAGAATTTATATAAAAGTGCGACTTCACAGAATGCGATGGCAAGGTTCACTCTATTACTTAATACATGGATGAAATGTACACGGGAAAATTAAGTTAGAATCAGACTAAAATTAGGTATACAGAGACCAAAAATGCAATAGGGTAAAAGAGAAATATACAAAGAAAAATGGAGTTAGAATTAATTTCTTGTGATTTTGTACAGAGATCAGGAATGTAAAAACGGAAGGGAGACCCTCCTGTTAAGTCACGAGGTTCAGAGAAGACCCACTTGTTTTCTAAACTCCTGTCAGAGTCTAGGTGCGGCTGGATCAACTCCTAGTCCCAGACTTGGTCAACGGTTTATATCTAAATGGATTATGAGTGTAATAACAGCCTGAGAGTCATTCAGTTGAATAAAGTTCATGACAGTAATTTAAGTATAGATTTGAAAAGTGTTAACTTGTAATATACTTGCTATAGTGTATTCAGGTTAGTACACATACATGCATAAAGGCACTAAGAGATACATAAGCAAGTAAAAGAGGTACACCTATTAAAAATTCCCCTTGAGTTCAGTGAAAATATTCATGTCAAATGCTTTGGCATCCTTCTCAGCAGGTGAAGGGTCAAGCCTCAAGGAGCAAAGAGTATCAGCCCAAGTCTTACTGGCTTTCGGTGACAGACCTCTGGTCTTCACAAACTTAAAAGTTTGCGAGCTCTGAGAGGTGTCTCGCTGAGAAGGAGATGCAGCCTGCTGCAGTCCAGGATAGCTGAAAGGGTCTCACTTAGTACTGCTGTTTTGAATCTTTATTCTGGGCTTTGGCATCGACTTCCTCTTTTCTTACAAGTTGTGTAGTGAATGTGGAGCTCCTGGGACTAGGGGTGAGTCTAAGGAAGGATCACTTTTTCATTAACATGTGTGGCAGTGGCACATGTGTGTTCTTGGTTGCTTGAAAATGGAGTGTCAGTGTTGCCAGTCCTCTCAGCCTGACCATGGATGTATTTGTCCACCATTCACAAAAGCATCCACTCTAGAGAGGAACGTCTGGGATTGGTTGTGAGGGTGGTATGCACAGTGGCAGTAGAGTTCTTACTACTTTTGGAATGTCCCAGTCTAGGGGCTACTTCCTCATGTGGCTTCTGCACTTAGCCTTGTCTTGGAGATCATGTATTCTCTTCTGTTCAACTGCAGTGTTGTCTGTAACAGTGTCAACACCTCCATGCTAGGTAGCACATGGGAACATCCATTTCTCTGATGCAGTTCCTCTAGGAGAAGGGCTCTAATTGATCTTCTGTGCAGTTTATCCATCCGAAGTTTAATTTTTCTAATACATGCTGAGCATTCAGAGCAGCACAGCAACAGCAGATGATCCCAACTTACAGCTCTTCCTATGTTGATCTTGTAAATAAAAAAAAGTTAGTTTACTTTATAAAAACTATATTGGTGCTGTCATTTCACATATTCTGCCTCAGTCTGCAGGCCCAGGCTTTCTTACCCTTTCAGTTTCAATTAAAAGGCTGACTCTGGCACAAATGCTCTGTTACATCATTGATGAGGCACCATAGGCAGTGCATTTCTATATGATTATATTACAGCACACCTTTGTTGTGGTCTTGGAGATGGGCAAAAGCAGAATGATTTTAATCACCTGAGAAGCACAAGCCTTTCTGGGAAGTGGACTGCCTGGAGCATTATGATGCTGTTAAAACTTGGAATGTGTACATTTCAATCAGGGAAACAGCCAGACTTGGGCCATTTGTAGGTATTTCAGGCATAAGCATTGGATACAGTCTGTTAGTTAGCTCCTAAGTTTCAGTGCCTTTTCATAATGGGCCATTAATGGGCTTTTCAGGTGCAGACAATCGAAGCACATGTGTAGTAAAACAGGCCAGTGGCCCATGAAATGCTGCATTATTTAATGGCTTTTCTTTCTGGTACTTTTACAACTTTTAATGATTTCTTTAATGTGTTTTTGTGCACTTAGCTCTTAATCTGATTCTAAAATGTAAGTATCAGTTGCAGTAATATGTGAGTTAGCTATTTTAGGAGTGAAGCCCCCTACTCTATTCCCATTAAAGCTTACCATGTACAAAATTTACATACTCTGATAATAAATAATTGGAGTTGCATATACAGCAGCAAACTTTAGTAATGTATCTTCTTCTCACTATAGCGTGATGTTATGGTTGGTTTTTTTTTCACCTGAACAGATTAGGCTGCAACATAATGGAAAACATACATAAACAAAGTTGTATGTCTTGTCCTCTCTTTATTCTCCTAAACAGTAAATGCATACATTTAAATAAAAAGTGCCATAAAGAAATAACCTTCCAACCCAACTGGTTCTGTATCCTATTTCAGAAGTTGGCTAACCAGACACTTCAGAGGAAGAAAAGAAAGCAGGATACCTCGTATAGTTTGTTCTTACGCTAAGTCATGAAAGAACTTTTATTTTGATTGTCTGTGCGCTTGTTGTGGTTTCACCCCAGCTGGCAACTAAGCACTACACAGCTGCTTGCTCACTCCTTCCTGCCCCCAGTGAGATGGGGGAGAGAATCAGAAGGAAAAAAAAAAAACAAAAGTAAAACTCGTGGACTGAGAGAAAGATAGTTTAATAGGACAGAAAAGAAAGGGAAAATAATAATAATAGAATATACAAAAAAAGTGATGCACAATACAATTGCTCACTGCCCACTGACTGATGCCTAGCCAATCCCTGAGCTGTGGTGGCCCCTGGCCAACTGCCCCCAGTTTATATACTGGGCATGATGTCATATGGTATGTGTCGTGGTTTCAGCCCAGCCGGTAACAAAGGACCACGCGGCCGCTCGCTCACTCCTCCCGCCCCCCTCCGGTGGGATGGGGGGAAGACGGAGGAGAGGAAAAAAAACAAACCTGGAACCTCGAGGGTTGAGATAAAGGCAGTTTACTGGAACAACACAAAGAAATTACAACAACAACAACGCTACTAATGAAAGGGTATACAAAAAGAGTGATGCACAGTGCAACTGCTCACCACCCGGGACCCGACGCTCTGCCACTTCCCCCACCGAAAAGAAGAGCCCACCCCCCGTCCAGCTCCCCATTTATATACTGAGCATGATGTGACATGGTATGGAATAGCTCCTTGGCCAGTTCAGGTCAGCTGCCCCGGCTATGCCCCCCACCTCCCAGGTTCCTGTAAAAAAAAATTAACTCTATCCCAGCTGAACCCAGGACAGTATGGAATATCCCTTTGGCTCAGTTGGGTCAGCTGTGCTTGCTGTGTCCCCTCTCAGCTTCTTGTGCACTCCCAGCCTCTGCTGGCAGGGCAGTTTGAGAAGCTAAGTCCTTGACTGAGTATAAACACTACGTAGCAAGAACTAAAACATCAGTGTGTTATCAACTTTATTGTCATCCTAAATCTAAAACGCAGCACTGTACCAACTAATAGGAAGAAAATTAACTTTATTCCAGCTGAAACCAGGACACTTGCCCTTCCAGGATTTGAGTTAGGCAGATTCTAGTAACTAGTAACTAAGGTAAATGCTTTGGTTTATGAAAAAGAAATCTGTGGCAGAGCAGGGGACTAAACACAAGTGCCTTCCTAGCCTAGTGCCTAGTTATCAGCATAGCTTCTCAAACTTCTTATGTTATCTTCACAGAACCACAGAATTGTTTAGATTGGAAGGGACCTCTTGAGGTCTCTGCTCGAGCAAGGTCAGCTAATGCAGGTTGTCCAAGACTGCGTCCAGTTGTGTTTTGAATATCTCTGCAGATGGAGACTACAGAACTTGTCTGGGCAACCTGTTGTAGTGTTTGACCTCTGTCACAGTAAAAAAACCCCTGTTTTCTTGTGTTTAGGTGGAGTCACATGGGTTTTAAATTGTGCCCATTGTCTCTTGTCCTGTTTGTGGACACTACTAGGAAGAGTCTGGCTCACTCTTCTTCATTCCCTCCCATCAGCTATTTCTACACATTGATAACAGCCATCTTAACTGAGCCTGAGCCATCTCTTCTCCAAGCTGATTGGTGCCAGCTCTCTCAGCATCTCCTCATATAAAGATATGCCTTAATCATCTTCATGGCCCTGTGCTGAACTTGCTCCAGTAAGTCCATATCTTTCTTGTAGTGGGAGGCCCAGTCCCAGCACTGGACACAGTACTCTAGATGCATCCTCACCAGTGCTGAGTAGAGAGGAAGGATCATCTCCTTTGACCTGCTGGCAGTGCTCTTCCTAATGTAACTGAGGAGACTGTTGGCCTTTTTTTCTGCAAGAATACGTTGATGGCTCATGTTCAACTTCTTGTCCACCAGGACCCCAAGGTCCTTTTTGACAAAGCTGCTTTCTAGCTGATAACCCCCCCTGCATGTAGTGATGCATGGGGTTATTCCTGACACGGTGCAGGACTTTGCACTCCCCTTGTCGAGCTTCATGAGGTTCATGTTGGCACCAGTTGTCCAGCCTGTCCAGGTCCCTCTGGAATGGTGGCACAACCATCTGGTATATCAGCCACTCATCCCAATTTTGCATTGTCTGTAAACTTGCTGAGGGTGCATGCTGCCCCATCATTCAGGTCATTAATGAAGATGTTAAACAGTATTAGCCCCAGTATCAACCCCTAGAGTACTCCACTAGTGACATGTCTCCAGCGGCACTTTGTGCCACCACCCTCTTCAGTGATACCTTGCAACTTAAATTGCGTTATTGCAAATCAGTCTTTTCCTCAATGGCGAATGACTTTATCCAGTAACAATATGCTTTGTACTATTTTGTTAGAGGAATTATTTTAAGTTTAATTTGTTTGTGCAAACTTGATTTATGTTGATTAGCCTGTGGTATATATGTTCATTTTAAATATGAACAAACAATCTTGAGAAGAAAATAAGGGCATGATTCTTCACAACACTGCATTTGTCTTGCACCAGATAACCCATGGCAATCCAAGTTCTTACACTTGTATGAAATGAGGTGGAAATGTAGGTATGAGAGTCTCTTCCCATGTTCAGTCACATGGAACAGCTTTGTCAAGAGGCACAGAGAAACCAAGTGGCTCAATTTTGTTCTAGTTGGTGCAAAACATTGTGTTTTGGGGAGTTTATAAGACAGATTAAACTTGATTTGAAGGAGAAAAATCTCACTATTACTTTGTACTTCTGCCTAGCTTATAAAAAACATTAAATAGTTTGAGGGCAAAGCAGCGATACGTCTTGTACCTTAATACTCCAGGAAAAGCGAGGGTCTCAGCCCAATCACTTCTCTGTTTTTGACCCATTTCTTTGGCATCTCCTGGGAAACTGCAGAATAAAGTGAGACTTCCAGAATGTCCTGTGGGCTTGTAATGGCATTTTATAAATCGCTACATTCACCCTTTCTTTATAGGAGCTGATACACTGAAAATGTTAATGAATATCAGTTTCAATGTTGTGTTATTGAATACAACTTTCTTTAATTCAGAAGTTGTCATAGTAGGAGAAGAAAGGCAATGGGGTAAATGTAGTTCAGAGTGATTTTTATTAAGCTTAATGGCAAACCATATGTCCTGTGTCCATGAATTTGAACAAAGTACTGCAAAACAGGGAACAGTCCTTTCTGTTGAGAATTTTTTGTTTTTATTTGAGTTAGGTGTTATTTTCAGTGCCTCCATTTGGTGTCTCTAAAGATATGTAATTTTACAGTACTTCATCTTAGGAACCTGGCCAAGTTTGCAGCTGTCTCAAAAAATCCTACTTAAAGCCTGTGCCAGATTTCCTTTTGTAGGTTTGCAGCAGGAGCTTGATCAATATTGAGATTTCTGTTTTTCAGCTTTTCCTAATTTGCCATTTTACATTCTGTCATGTAAGCCTTGATTCATTAGAATTTTAGAAATAGAGAGGTAGCATTTCTATAATGAGCTAGGTAGTGTTATGAGTGTATCCAACCCAGGAAAGAATTTTCCCTTCCTGGCTGCATATCTTACCCCCAGTAGACACCCTGCAGTCCCTCCTCATCAGCTCTGCCCCGTTCTGTCCAAGACTGCTGTGGGATACCCACTGCCCCATGCCAGAGGGTGAAGTGCAGTCATAGTTTTCCTGAAGGGTGCATTGTGTTGGCACCATACTATGATTTATGTTGTTCTGTCCCATTTTCCTAATATCCAGCCCTGATGTGGAAGCCCCAGGCTTGTTGTTGTCTTCTCCTTAGCTTCTGCTTTTCCTTCTTGAGTGCCTTACTCTGCTTCCTATCCCTGTGCCTTGGCCTGGCAGAAGGCTGGGATAAACACCGAGAACTGCTGTGACACGCTGGCTAGGACCCTGACCTAATGTCTGTGAAAGGGAAGCTTCAGGGTTTTGAGTCAGATCTGTGGCTCAGGGTTAAACAGTGGGGCTGTGTGTGGATCATCCTTGACCTCTGCCTAACTTCTGTTCATCTGAACACATATTCATCATGTCTTAGCTTGCAGATATTAAGTGCCTTGATCTGTAAAGAAAAGATGTGACTCTTTTAAGCCTTGAAAGCAGAGCAATGTTAGAAAGAAAAACTCCACCAGACCTTTTGAAATATGTGACTAATGGTTGTTCTAGAACTGATAGAGTGAGGTATGCTGCTATTACTCATCTCTCAGGCTGATAATTGACGATTTTTCCAACACTTTTGCTTCTTATCTGTTCTATTTCTAATCTGTCTTGGTTAATAAACAGAAACCTGTAGTTGTTACAGCAGGAGCTGTTTCTGTAATAGCTGCTTGAGAGACTACCAGAAGCCTTTAGAAAGTCTAGATTGTACCCAGCCTTTGACAGTTAGCACCTGTTTTGTGTCTTGTATGAGCTCTAACAAGGTAGGCAGGCACTGGATATTGTTGTGTTAACTTTGTGGTCCCAATCTTATTTTGCTTATCTTGGTTAGTTGCTGATTTAGTTTAATTTATTGTTTATACTTACATTGCTTTATTTTTCTTTTAAGGGAAGGCAGAGAGCATCTTACCTACTTAAAGAGTTACTCTGGTAGTGGCTACGCCAAAGTTTTTTCTCTGTCCATGCTAGCAGCATGATTGTAGTAGGTGAGAGCGGAGTAATAGCGATCAATATTTAAAGAGAGATTGGATTTGCAGAACCAAAATGTCTCTTAACCTAAATGGAAGGCATTAATTTTAATCACTACAACCTAATGCTGAGTTCAGAAGTTTGTTCAAGTGAGTCTGGTGGGATTCCTGAAGCTCAATAGTGTGCTTTTCAGATCTGTAAGACACGTTTCTTGAGCTGTACCCTTCTTACAGTTATGGATTACATCAGTTCTTGAGAGTAGTAATTTGCAGTGGTTTCTCTATCATTTAGCTGGAAACCCAAAGGGACTGTATTTATAATTGTATACCAAATTTAGTTGGTTTGTTCAATTTAAACCAGTATTTCATTTTTGAAAACTACTGAAGAGCTTCTCCATGTGAAAGGTGTCCTGAGCACCACAAGTTAAATGCATCAGGCTTTGTAAATCTGTCTCTCCTGTTTGCGTTTGCTCTGTATAAATGTCCTGTGTGTTTCCGTCCATGTCATATCATAATGTAGTGTCATTGAGCTTGGATCAGATACAAGACCTGTCAAAATCAAGGGAGAACTTTCTGTTGATATAATTGAATGTTGAATTGTGCCCTCTGAGATAAGCAACAAAGCCTGCAGCCCTTCATGAGAATATTTGTAATAGTCTTACTGTCTTTTTTGGGAAAGGTGAATATTCAGTAAACACACTGTTCTGAGTTTTTATTTCTGTGCTGGATGTCTCTTGCCTGTTGGCATACAGGATTCTGTTCACAGGTATCAACATGTCCTGCTGATGTTTCCACCTGATCAGTTATTTTCACCTTTGTAAGGACCTTGGAAGCTCAGCTTTCATGTAAATTGTTCAGAGGAAACCTGTCCTGCAATACCTAATTGCCTCCTTCCACAGCCATGGTTGTTTGTAGGCTCTTACTTTAGCGAAAGGTAGCAACAGCAAGACACCCACTGTATGCAACTAATGCAGACAAGCATTTTTCTCTCAGGTGCTGTAGGAATCTGATAATGAATCTTGATTTGCAGTGAGATGCTACAAGAAGAGCATTCAGACAGAATTGCCCCCAGAGCAATCATACTCGCATTATTTCTCTAGAAGCTGTGTGGCAGTAATTTGTTGAGAAACAAGACAACAGCATGGAGATCTTACCTTCTCCGCTACCTCTTCATCTACTTGGGAGGAACAAAATCAAAGCTAAGCTATGACAGAGCCTGTGTTTTAAAGTTTTGTATGTAAAAATATTCTTTTTTTTTCTCCCCTTTCATATTGGAGAGACATTATAGTTTCCAGGTGCCTCTTTGTATGAGTTGTCCCTGTGGTAAGTCTATGAGTTCTGGAATTTACTACCAGGGGGCTAATACTGGGCAAATAGCTCTGCAAAGCTCCGTTTCCTATCTCCCTTTTGTTGGATTCATACCAGCCTTCCTTCGTCTCCCCAAAAGAAGGAAACTTGTCATGTACCGTGCATTTCCATAAAGCTGTTCCCCACTATGCAAGGCATAACAACTCCTAAATTGGCTAGTATCCTACTTCATTGTTGAGGAAGGAAGGGCAGCCTGTATGATTGCTGTTGGATCTCTGATCTGCAGAATATGCTGTGACTTGCTGAGATACTTCTGGGTCTGCGAGAGTGGGAAGTTGCCTTACTGCATTCTGTATAGCACTTTTATGTGTCTTGCATGCGGTCCATTATTTTGCCTGCTGTTGTGGTTTCAGCCCAGCCGGTAACAAAGGACCACGCAGCCTCTCGCTCACTCGTCCCGCCCCCCTCCGGTGGGATAGGGAGGAGACGGAGGAGAGGAAAGAAAAAAAAAACACCTGGAACCTCGAGGGTTGAGATAAAGGCAGTTTACTGGGACAACACAAAGAAATTACAACAACAACAACGCTACTAATGAAAGGGTATACAAAAAGAGTGATGCACAGTGCAACTGCTCACCACCCGGGACCCGACGCTCCGCCACTTCCCCCACCGAAAGTCGAGCCCACCCCCCGTCCAGCTCCCCATTTATATACTGAGCATGATGTGACATGGTATGGAATAGCTCCTTGGCTAGTTCAGGTCAGCTGCCCCGGCTATGCCCCCCACTTCCCAGGTTCCTGTAAACATTAACTCTATCCCAGCTGAACCCAGGACACCTGCTGAGAGGGAAGGCAAAGCTTCAGCTCCTTCTGGTTCATACCACTTTGTTTTCTTCCCAGTCACCTGGTTGCTCTTTTTAGCATCCTGCGGTTTCCTGGAGTTGGTAGTGTTGAGAAAGGGATGTGGGAAGAATGTTCTCGTGGTCTCCTGAACATCTCTGGGCAGTTGCATCAGCAGTGGATCTGAGGTGAATGTGGAAAGAGACAAAAGAAATTGCAATTAGGAGGAATTTGAAAATGAAATCCACTCAGTATCACATGGAAAAATACATAGAGATGCTATGAAAAATGTCATATAGTTCCAGTTAGTTTTCTCACAATCACACCAAAATCCTACTGTGGGTGAAACAAAGACTTTCTAAAATGTTTGAAGTCTGCAGTAGGCCTTAAGATTTTCTGACTGTGGTCATAGCTGCTAAATAATGAAGGAAAACTTTTGCATACTTGCTCTATCAACTTGATTCTGTTTGAACAGAACCTGTTGTCTCCAGGCTTTTGCTGTTCCTGTTGCGTGCTTATTTTGTATGCTGAGGCAGCATCATTTCATTTCCAATTCTTAGACATCTGGCTGTTATAGCTTTACTGTGACACACAAATAGAGATGTTGAATTTTTCAGTGGAAGCAAATGTACTCTCTAAAAAATGTCTTGCTATTGCTAGAGTTTTCTAGCTGGTTTTCATGTGGTAGGAAATTTGTAGATAGATAAAAATCTTGAAAAAAATAGATTATTATGCACGATATTGCTTTTTTTTAAACTAAAACTTTTTTTTTTCTCTTGTTCCACTTCACTCCCCCCATGTACTCTTCACTGTGATACATGAACTACCTTTCAGTGGTGGTGAGATGAATTAACTGTTTAAATATGAAGTTGCTATTTACTCCTGTGAAAGATGTAATCATTGCAATAGAAGAAAACTAACAGCATTTAAATTTACATTTCAATTAATATTTTTACAGCTGAAATTATTTCTGAATCAGGTTTTGGATTGTCATTCTTGAAATACAGTTCAATTTTTTTTATAGAAACCTTTGTGTAGTTTTTTGAGTAGTTACTAATGTCTTTATATTTTTAAAGAATTTTTAATTTCTGTGACAGATTTATCAGTGGAAGTTATTTCTATTCTCCATGATATTTTTAGAAGATAAGTACTTGATTCATGAAATGGAATCCTGGTATCTGCCACAAATTAACAGCAAACAGACTGAACTCTGGGGCATTAAAAAGTCATTATCTTTAGCTGTTACATTTCAGCTGTACTTCAGTTCTGGAATTCAATAAAGAAATCTAATTTCATTAGCCAGTGATGTCATCTCTATTGTCATAGGAGCCTATTTTAAGACTGTGGCAAATTTCAGGTAGAAATGACAAGTAGTCAGTCAATAATAATAATCACAAGTAGTCTGTAAGGAAAGAGACAAGCTTAACTTGTTAAGCTCCTGCTGTGGTGTATTGTCTCTTGGCTTTGAACTGGACTTTTATAATACCAGTAAGTGTAGCAAATAGGGTTTGAAGTCTGTCTGCATTTATATTAGCTTTACATGAGCGTTTTGCATACTGTAATGTTCTGTTTCTGTTTTTCTTTCCAGCTATGTTGAGGGTTTCAGGAGGAGTTTCTCCACAGACTTATTTCAGTAGAGTTGACTCTGGAAATTTTCATTGAGGAACTGGCAATTTAGAGTGGTTAAAAGTATGCCGGAGCCAAAGCTGTCAAAACTGTGATGCTGATACACTTGACAGAAAGATTCCAATTCAAGGCAGGGGGAGAGGTGTGCTCCTAGATGAGAAGCAAGTAGGCAGGCATCCTCTTGGTGCAGTGCAGGGGCAATGCAGGTGAAGCTCTGGTCTGTTTGCTGGGGCAACAGAAGAATGGTTGGGAGGAACCAAGGTTGATGGTGCAGTTGAAAGCAGTGAAAACTGGACACTTCACAGTTCCTTGTGAGGTGTTCTTGTTGTTCCTCCTCTGTTACTGTGTACCTCTATCTGCAGTGCACGTTCATGCAAGCCATTGTAAATCAGGGCCAGATGCTGAGGCCCTGGTAGAGTCCTTTTGTATAACTTTTTGGCTGCATTATGTTGACGTGCGGAAAACAGACTCCACAGTCAGTGAGACTGTAAAGTAGGTATGTTCATTCAGCGCTGGGCAGCACGGGGGGTAGTCGTGTGTGCCCGACTCGGCAGTTCGCCTCAAGTTTATACGGTCAAGTGTTACATATTCACAATACGCCTATACATATGCGTGACCTATCCGCGCTTCATATTAAAATTAGCTCCGAGAGGTCATTTCCATAGTCTCCTCTCAACTGCACTTGCGCAGTGCCTCTTTATGGTGGTCGTCTGGTGGTCGCAGAGATGAAGATAGATGACTCCTCTTCGTCACCGCTAGTAACCTCTTTTCTTGTGCAGGCTCAGTGATTTCTTGGTATTCACCCAAGCCGCAAGACCAGTCTTGGCTGGCTCCTGGGGCCAGCTCCTCCTTCTTATCAGGACCTGTCTCTGCCTCATTGGCTGGGTCTTGGGACCAGCTCTTCTTATCAAAGACTGTCTCTGCCTCAGCTAATTTCAACAATGTAAGCGCTAAACATCATCTTTTATCCCCCTTTATTATGTCTACTGAGATTCTTTTGACTCCCTTGTCTCAATGTGAAGACACTCATTGGGCTAATGAAGCAAACGGAGGGAATGAGAGAAGAAAGACATGATGTTGCTTGTGATGAAAATCAGCAGTGTTGAAATACTGCCTATCTAAACTTCAAAATGTGTTTTTCCTTTTTGATTGTTTTACATGCTTTAAATTAATGTGTGTATGTCAGATGTGTGGTACTTCTGTGGGGTGAAACATAGCAATTGAGTGAATTGATAAAACAGTTTTCTTCAAATTATTTTAAAGAAGTCTTTCAGTGTCATGCTGTGTTTTGAATTATACTTTATGGCCCTAGGAGACGTCATTAACCAAGAAGATGGCTTTCATTCATTCTTTGGTGTTTGGTTTGTTGTTTTGTTTTGTTTTTAAAGCATTGCATGCTTTTATCTGCTAAGGAATGACTTTTCTTTATGTATTTAAGCCATTTCTGTAAATTTATGCCCAGATCTTTGTTCCTCAGTAGATTTCCCTTTTAAAGTGAAGATGTAGAGGATTAAGAAACAGGCCATATGGTAGTTTCTATAGCAATAGATTAAAGACTGTGTCTTGTCAGCTCTTGTGAGGTACGATGCAAGAATTAGTTCAGGAAGGCACTGTTTGCATGTGTTACATTTTGGCAATTCTCTGCTGTGGTAGTGGTCTCTGGGACAGTTGTTAGATGGAGTTGTGAGAAGGGCTAGTTGACCTTTGTTTCAGACTCAGGCTGAGTAAACTCATCATTTAATCTTTTTGAATTACAGATATTCAGCACTGGACTATTTCCATACTACTTTCTCAGTATGTAGAGGGCAAGATGAGTGATAAAGTGCAGGAAGAGGTTTTAATTAGGGCAGGACTGTTTTAAACAGAGTTGAGGCATCTGCTGAATCTATACTTGGGTGCCTTATTTAATAACTTGTTGTCAGTGGTATTCTGTCCAGGATTAAGACACTGAAATTTTAGTGTGTACAAGTAGGTGTGTACATGTGCACTGCACGCCTGAGCTCCTCTGTAATAAATGGGGATAGAGTCAGTCCAGCCTAGGGGGTGATTCAGCTCACACTAAACTATACATCTAGTCTCTGGTTTCACAGGTTTCCGTTCCCTAATAGGATTTTAAAAAATCTGTGCCCAAACGTAGATGTCTTAATCTTGAACTGAATTGACTATTCCCACCCTATGACTTACATTTAGCTTGGATTCCTGTACTACAACATTACAGGCAGAAAGCTGAGACCTGCAGAGGAGACTGAAGTCTGATGAACAACCCCAGTGTTTGCAGAGAGTGAGGGAAGATAGTTTTCTACTAGACAGGATAATGAACATGCAGAATGTTTTACCCATGCCTTGAAATACCCTGGAAGTGTAAGGGCTTGGGCTATTACACAACAGCTGGTTGGTCTGTGCCACACTAGTACATGGTAAGAGTGTACACCCTGAATGTAACTGTTTCAGGTCCTCTTCCTGTAAATGACTCTCCCATTACTGTAGGTGTTTTATTCCATGTTTGGCAGTATTACTGAGCCAAGGCCTGGTTTGTCTTGTATCAATTATTGTTTATGTTACGTGGAGGCCGTATTCACAGTCCCTTACACCACTTCTGTTGTAGAAAACTTGCAATTAGAGGCTATAGTGGTCGACGACAGGATGATAAATGTACAGGTAGGGTGGCATGGACATAAAATTATCATTGAAGAGAGGCCTGCTACATGTATTTGCAACCTCAGTACCATGGAAATTGCTGATTATAGTGTGTGTTTCCGTAGATATTTGTAAATGATCAATGATTTAAAAAGGTGATATGCTCTTCTTGAACCCTGAAGTGTTTCCTTTTCTACTTAGATACTGAAAATCTGTTGAGAACTTGCAAGTTTTTAATGTGCGAAAGAATTACAAATTCCGTAATTCTGGTGTGTACCAGAATCCTGTAGATGTCATCATACTTGCATAAAAGTTGTACTCATTACGGAACAGCTGTGTCTGTGTTGTAAGGACTTGTTCAGTGATTTCTTGGTAGACATTTGGTACAGCACTAAACATGTAAATAAAGATTATTTGCTTTCAGGACATAGAGTAATACATAAGTGCAAGTGTGAGGAGATGTATTTGAGGATGCAGAACTGCTTTCTTGTGATGTCTGGGCATTATTTCTTGAACAGATTAAGCCCTCTGGAGGCCACTAGGATCAGGAGGTATAAGAGTCCTCTTGTGCTCTTCCATTGAACTGTACTCTGAGAGCAAGTGATACAAAATCTTGGAAATGTCCTTTCGTTTGGAAAGGAAAATGAGTGCTTTCATACATTTGAGGCACATTCTGCCCTGGTGTAGGTGGATGCAATTCCCTGTATGTCAGTGTAGAAGCACCCGTGGATATGAGGGAAGTCATATGACTGAAAGAATGGAAAATATTGCAGAGGAGGCTAAGTCAATGAAAGAAATTAAATGAAGACTAACAGCATTAGCCTCTTGCTTTCTTTGTCCTAAAGGAGTTTAAGCTAGGAGCTAGGGAGGCGATTTATTAAAGGATGAAAATGGAATGTTAGCAAAATTGAATAAACCGGATGTTGTTGAGAACTTGACTGCTTCTTTGTCTCTGGATTCACAAAAGGACATCAAGGTTATATGCTGGGGTTGGATAGCATTTTCTGGAAAGGAGAAATTTATACCTGTGGTGGCAGAGAGAGGGTTGCAGTGGTAATGCAACTATTGCTTTTTACTGTAGGGATTGAAAAATCTCTTATGTAGGAGTCTAATATTCAACATTGAGTTTTAACACAGGTAATGATCTGGGAAGGTGCAAAGGCCACAGATAATGTTCTGTAATGTACAAAAGGAACTTGATACTTTCAGAGTTAGTAGGAACTGGCATACTTGATGGATAGGCTTTAATGGATTAGATTTGTTGTGTTCTTCTTTTAGTCTGGCTGTTCAATCAGCAAGATTAAACAGTAACCCTGGATTTACAAAGAGGCTTTTGAAACAAAGAAGAGTCAGCTTGAGAAGACGTATGAGTGAATCATAAAAATTTGTAGCAGCAGTGAGAGACCTTGGAGTGGGAACAGCAGCAATCCGAAGTTGGGGTGACACTGCCAGAAGTACCACCAGCATCCCAACCTCTGCCGAGGCTAGACAGAGCAGCCACCCCATTGGACACCAAAAGGAGCCAGCATCTAGCTAGTGGGGTGACTAATAACTTCTAATAACTTGGAGTTGATGAACCTCAAGAGGTGCATCCCTGGGTACAAAAGGAGAGCGGTATATATTCCAGCTAGCTGTGACAGGGCCTGCAGAGGATTGGAAACTTCTCCATCCAACAGGAGTTAGCTTGGACATTGCAGTAGTTTTCCTCTTCCTGTGCACTACCCAAATCCTGTAAACAGTACAGACAACAAGAGGATTTGTATCATGGAGTCAATGGCGTACGTAATAGCTAGGAGAGATACTGGTATGCTGTTCAGTGGATACACTCTCCTCCTTGGGATTATGAAGAAAATCATAACAAAGTGAGACCTCAGAGAGAAAAGAATGAAATATTGTCCGTATATTGAAATAATCTTTAAACATTCATATGCTAGACTTCAATTAAGAGGAAGAAATGTATAGATACTTAAAATGACACAGAAAATTCAGGAAGATAGTAATGCATTGCATGGATGGAAAATTGAATACAATTTTTGAAGAAAACCTAGTAGGTATAATAAGCATCTGACTAGCATCACTGTAGTGCCAAAGTGCCTGCTGGCTTAGCAAGAGGTGGTATGCATTGGCATAAATCTGATATGGGGGAGGCCTGTGCATGTGTTGAGAGATTTTTGAGGTAGGCAGTACTGAAGTATTTCATCATCATGATTGTCAATGTTGCACTCATTTTCTGAAGTATGGCTAGAGACCATGATGTAGGTTGTAAGTATCAGCATAGGTTACATAAGATAAATTTCCTATGATGTGGATTATTTGGAGCAGATAATCCCATTCTGTGTTCCCTTAAAAGTCAGCATTTTTCTGAATTCCAAATTTTGGAATTTAGCATGGTTTATGCCCTGAAAGGCACTGTGTGTTACTGATTGATTGCCTCAGTCCTGTGTAAGCCAGCAGGCTCTTGTCTCTGCATAGAGCCCCACTGTGTTGTTCAAGCTCCATGTGTGGGCTTTAAACCTCTCAGCTGTCTTTGAAGTAGACATTCTTTTTCATCTATTTTACTTGTGGGAAACTGCTATGTAGGCTGATAAGGTCTTTGTCTTTGTGCTCTGAAAATTCAGTAAATAATGTCAGAGACTTGAGAAGCGTTCGATATTGTACTTTTTTTAGCTTTAGAGTATGTTTCGTCTAAGGTGGTCTATTAACATCAAATACAAATTGCATCATAGCCAAAGCTTAGAAAAACATTGTCATTCCACTCTGTAGCAGTGAAATCCTTATCAACATTGTCCTTATAGCCCTGTTGCATTATTTCTGTTTTGCCTTTGGATTGTTACTTATTTGATAGACCAGTTATTCACCTCCATCCTCCTGCTCTTTCATGAAGTGCAGTACGATTGCACTGAAAGGCGGTGCAGACTTCTCATTCCCTGAGGAGTTAAGAGAAACATACTTTCTTCCCTTTTTCTTTTATGTTGGATTCTTTTCTGGTTTTTGCGTTTTGCTGTATTGTATGCCACAGGAACAATGTTCATAATGTGGGTGTCCCTTTGCTTTGATGTTTAGCTACCCTTGAAAGCTGTTTACTGCTTCATGTGCTCCCTCGTCAGGAACACTCTCTCTCAAATAACCTGGCATCATGACAAGTTATTTAAAACCGCAAGTAGGTATTATTAGCTGTTTGTTTCTTTTAAGTTTTTTGGTATATTTAGAGACACACTTTTTCTATAGTACAAAGAAAGAAGGTAAAAGTTGTATAAGATCAAAGCATCCACTATTTTTAGTTTTTGAATGTAATCCCTGGATGATGCACCATGGGATAGCTGGAAATTTGATCTTTATTGACTCTGCCATCTAAGAGAAAAAAGAAAATAGGTAAACCCAAAAGTAGTAATTGGAAATAGCTCCTGTGGAGCAAAGCTGTCATGAAGCAGTGTTGTCATGAAGCAGATTGATTCAGCAGTGGCAGAGTTGCTTTATTGGTTGTGAGTCCTTAGTAAATTAAAAAGAGGACCAAATGCGTTGATCTTTTGTGTGTGTGTGTGACAGTTTAGAATGTTCTGGCAGGATAAAGACACATATAGGATTGTGGGAAAGTTACC
This sequence comes from Haliaeetus leucocephalus, assembly GCF_000737465.1. Taxonomy (NCBI): domain Eukaryota; kingdom Metazoa; phylum Chordata; class Aves; order Accipitriformes; family Accipitridae; genus Haliaeetus; species Haliaeetus leucocephalus. The sequence goes on from NW_010972591.1 coordinate 187,674, forward strand.
TACTTCAGTCAGTAATAGGCTTGGCAAAGATAAGAACAGAGTTCTTCCAAAACCCTTCTGGGTTAAATGTTCTTCACCGTACTGTAAACAAAGGATGGAAGTACTCTTGCTTGGTTTTTTTAAGCATTCAGGTGCAGTTAGTCTAGATAAAGGAATGAAGCATAGGAATTACACTAATTTTCTTAAGATATTCACAGTGGATTCCTTAAATTTGATTCTCTGTCTCAATTGCAAGGTCAAGTTTGTTGTTAATAGAAAAAGTGCAAAACTTTAGTATATTCTAGCTGAGGATCTCTTTCTGCTTCATAAGCAAAAGTCGGTTTTGGATTTGGATTTTTGACTCTTCCAGTTACTTCTAATTACTTAATGTCATTGCTCATTTCCAAGTAAATTAATCCTTTTTTTATATTTTCCTCTCCATATCATCATGGCTTGTCATAAGGATGTAATCTGTTTTGAAGGGAAGCAGCCACACAGTGAGACATAATAGTACAGAAGCTTTTCCTCCACATAAAACCAGGGGGCAGGGATGGAGCTGGGATCCTATGCTGGCGAGGACTAGACTTGCCAGATGTTACATAGATAAATCTGCTTTTCAGCCTCAAATTCTACACCATCAGAAATTTTGTTTCACATATTTCTTGTTGGCTTAGCACAGCTGAAATTCAGCCAGGAGGACATGCTCTCCTCTTTTACTGTCTAGTTTCCTGCCACTTCTGCCTGAAAATCCAGCTACTAGGGATAGCTTTGTGGCCTCTCATTCCCAATGTGCTATCTGTTATAGAGTACTCTGAACATCTGCTATTTTGGATGCACAGTTGTTAACAGGACAGAATTTGAGGAGCATCTTCTGTGAAGAGACTCTGGGGCCTTGCAGTTGGTGGGGGAAAAGGAATTGGAGATGCATGAGGTAAAGCAGCGGAGAGGGCTGGGAGCTGGAGGAACTGTTTCCCACCACTTCAGCCTGGCATGCAGAAGTGAAAGGGAACGAGGTCCTCTTCCAGGCTCTGGAGGGAGGTGGGAACTGGAAGTGTAGGGGACCCCACAGAGGTCTCCTCGTTGACTCTTGGAGAAAGGGCAGTTCTTGAACGTCATCTGCAAGAACAGAGCTTTATAGCTACTACTGACCCAGAAAGAAGGACAGTGGGGTAACTGAGCCTCCAGGAAGGATTCTAGACAGAGCCTCATGTTCAGTTTATTCAGCCATACTTCTGAAGAACCCAGTCTCTGTCTTGACCACTCACACCTGTCCCCCAATAGCAGTGAGCCACAGGGGCAAAAGACAGACCGAGATACCATCTCACCCATTTCATCCAACCATTTCACTCCCCACTTCTTTTCATGTTTTTCCTTTCTTTACTTGCTGGTCCTGCTTAGTTATCCTCTGGTTTCTTTGCCTTGCCAGATAGCTACATCTTTTTACAGAGGCTTGCACCTAGTCATGCTTTATGGGATAGCCTCCCCATCAGATCTGTGAAGCCACTGTGTTTTCTCCTTCTTTGAGGATACCTAGAAGAAATTGCTAAGTGCAAGGGAAGGAGTACATTAGCAAGTGGCTGCCATTCATCTATTTGTGTAGCTACTGAAGTGTTTCATAATCATTAATCAGAACTTATAGGTAAGCTTTATTCCTGTTCCCCCATATCTCTTTCCCCTTTCAGCCCCACTGTTTGTCACCCTCATCGTTTCTTGCCTTAAATTTAGATAGCCCAACAGGAGAAGCTGTGTCACTCTATGTGGGTGGTAGTACAGCGTAAATAGTTTTTTTCCTAAAAATGTAAATGCCATTGTAGTTTGCTCCAGTGTGCACAACGTTAAATGGTAAATGTTCTAAGTGGTAATTTGTAGTGTTTAAAAGTCTTGCTTATTCAGTCTATCTTGCTGTTTTTTTGTGCTGAATGACTGATCATTGCACCACTGTTTTCTTTGTTAAACGCATCTGTATGCAGAAGCAGAACTGCTTAATTTGTTTTGATCTGGCATACTGTAGTAAGTCTGCTTTTAAATTGCATACTTAGTAGGTTACAAATCAGGTGGCAGCACTTTCATGGTGCTTATTCTCCAGTGTAGCTGCAACCGCTGACTTGAATACTTTTTGACGACTTTTCTTTTTTGGTAAGTCTTCCGTAACTCGTTTGGCTTGCTTAAATGACCTGCTCCTCATTTTCCACAGCAAGAGTTTCTCTCATTTGGGAAATGTAACATTCCTAGCTCAAGCAGAAGCAAAATGTAGCGCTGCCATCTGGGCTGCGAAATTGGAATAAAGCTGAAAGTGTTACCTCAATATATTGCCATGGCTAGAAGCCAGTTGGCAAATAATAAAAGGATGATCTGGTAGTTGGCACATTAGTCAGGATCTTGGGAGACTGCATGTGCTTGTTGTGCTGCAAATCTCCAAGAATGTGGGCAAGTTGGAGATTATTTCTCTCACCTAATACTGGTTATCTAAATGTTAGCTATCTACTTGGAGTTAATTGTCTCAGATCAATCTGCTGTGAATGGATGGGCATTTCCAGAGGGCATAGGGTCATTCCACATCACTTAGCTCTACATTTTAGAGTAGGATGAATCACTTCTGTGGAGATCATCATCATAGAATGGTTTGGGTTGGAAGGGACCTTAAAGATCATCTAGTTCCAACCCCCCTGCCATGGGCAGGGACACCTTCCACTAGACCATGTTGCTCAAAGCTCCGTCCAACCTGGCCTTGAACACTTCCAGGGATGGGGCATCCACAACTTCTCTGGGCAACCTGTTCCAGTGCCTCACCACCCTCATAGTGAAGAACACCCTTGCATCTAATCTAAATCTACCCTCTTTCAGCTTAAAGTCATTACCCCTTGTCCTTTCGCTACATGCCCTTGTAAAAAGTCCCTCTCCAGCTTTCTTGTAGGCCCCCTTTAGGTACTGGAAAGCTGTTACAAAGTCTCCCTGGAGCCTTCTTTTCTTCAGGCTGAACAACCCCAACTCTCTCAGCCTGTCTTCATAGGAGAGATGCTCCAGTCCTCTGATCATCTTCATGGCCCTCCTCTGGACTTGTTCCAACAGGTCCATGTTCTTATGTTGGAGGCCCCAGAGCTGAACGCAGTACTCCAGGTGGGGTCTCACCGAGTGGAGTAGAGGAGGAGAATCACCTCCCTTGACCTGCGGGCCACCCTTCTTCTGGTGCAGCCCAGAATGCAATTGGCTTTCTGGGCTGCAAGCACACATTGCTGGGTCATGTTGAGTTTCTTGTCAACCCACACCCCCGAGTCCTTCTCCTCAGAGATACTTGTCTCTCTCTGTGTAGACTTCATAAAAAGACGGTGGCTGACTGCCTTAACCCAGGTACCTCACTTTTGGATGCCTGAGCAAATGAGCCCTCTATTCCTCTTTTGCACTTGCCTTTAGTTGAGGGTTAGTAACCCTTTTCTACCTCACAGGTACACACAGAGATTAAATGGTGCTACCACGTTCTCACAAAGAAAGCTATTACTGTGAAAAGGAAAGAAAAATATATTTTTAGTATTACAATTATCTGTATATACACATATATTTGTGACTGCCTCAGATTTTTTAACACAGTGTTGAAAGGGAGAAATCTTAAGGACAGAGACCTAGAGGCTTTTGTATCCCTAGGACATACATAATTGTTTCGTGACAATATTCTGATGAGAACACTGAAGAGGCAAACAAAGCTAGGACATGAGAATGCCTGGCATGGATATGAAGCTCCGTAAGTCATGCTCATTCATGGTGGCTGGTTTTATTTCTTTTTAGATTGTGATGGATTTCAAACACCCTGATGGCCATACAGTGGCAATTATGCTGCCCCGATGCAGTTTATTGGTGATGGCTGGAGAATCCAGATACCTGTGGACACATGGGTATGTGTAAGAGCCCCTGTATTGCTGATCATAGAAGAATAATACGAGTTGTTTGGTTGGTTTGTTAATGAAATTCTGTATTTAAAATTGCTCTGAAAGAAATCAAGTCAAGTTTTACAATTAATATACAAATTCACTCCACTGCTCAGATACTGCTCAGGTTAAATTGGAAAAAATTGGGGATTTTAGGAAGCTAATTGCCAGTCCCTGAGCTGCAGTTTCCTATTGCTGTCACAAGTTAAGTTTCGCTAGGAAATTGCTCTCACTTAAATCTGTGGTGTGAAAGTCCTCAATGACTCTGAGCTGGCAAAGAGTTGATTGTAGTGCAATTGGCTTCCCCGTTTCCTTTCTTTTCAGCCCACAGCTTTTCCCATTGGATCACATATGCCAAAGGCTTTAGAGAAGGGCTGGTTTAAGAGGGTGACTTCCCCTGGGCAGAGGGCAGGGGCCATGACGGTGAGACAAAGGGGAGTATTCCTGAGCTCTTCCCAGCTGCTTTAGGGACAGTTTACTGGTAAGGCTGCATTGTACTGAGCAGATTTGGGATCCTGGAAAAGAGATATCTTGAAATACGTCTTGAGGCTTTGCTTATTGTAGAGTTTAAATACATGCTTTTTAAATCATGCACCACTGGGAGATACTTACAATAGGAGCACTGAAATTGGCAAAAAGGTTAAAACCTTGGCAAGCTCTGAGAGTGACAGTAGTGCACTTCAGGAGAATATGGAAACCCTCATATTGGACAGAAATGCCCATGGTAAATGTTTCTTCCTTTGTTTGACCCAAGCCGTCACGGGTTACAGCAGTCAACTGGAGACACTAATTACATTCTGTGTAAATTAAACATGAAATCCTTTTATTGGCAGAAAATTTTCTGCCTTTTAATTTTACTGGTTAATTTGTATTATGAAGAAGGGTGAATATGAACTCCCCAGTGACCTTTACATTGTTTTTTTATAGACTACTTAAACCACCTGTATATTCCCTCATTAAATTAAATAGTTGTAAAAAGCAGCTGGTATTTCTGATGTGCATCATCATAGAAGCCCAGGGCAGTGAAGTCCTTTGTTTTTTGGTATACAAGACTGAACATGGATACCAGTGTTATAAGCTTCTTATTCTGTCCTGTCAAATACCATCAGTTGTCTTTTGGAAAGGTTATCTACAACTCTGAGAACATAGTGCAGTTTCCATGTCAGTGACATTGTTGGCCAGGGGAGCCCCGGGGGGCAGTCCCCAACCCTGGGGCATCAGGCAGCTCCATGGGTCTGGGCTGAGGCCAGGTGGGGACGTCAGCCTGGGGCTCAAGGCCCGGATCAGTGTGGCAGTGGCTGTGCACAGGCAGAGCTGGGGATGCATCTGGGGCTGTAGCTGAGGCAAGGCCCAGTCAGACAGCCTCCATTTAAAAGCAGCTCCCAGGGGAAGGAGAGATGGCCCTTGCTGAGGCTTCTGGCTGTCTTCATGACGGGTTTCTCTAAGGCCACCAGCTCTGCTCTTCCCAAGCTGGCCCTGGGCAGCCAAACTCCCAGGAGGGGGAAGGATGCATGCAGGGCAGTTGCAATACTTGCCAGCAGGCATTCAAGTTGGGGCAGTATACCTGCCTACTAAGAACTGGAAGGAGATTATTACTTAATTTACTTGTGCTTTCAAGTGATGGTTGTCTTTTGAGAACCAATGACGTAAACTGCATTTAAAATGAAGATCCCAGATCTTTCTACTCATGTTTAAGTTGTTCCTGTCCCATTGCTTGTCCACCTTTCCTAAAAATAGTTTTTCTTTATATTTTTAAAAGCAGTAGTGGGTCAAGTTACTCAACTGGAGTAAGCTTTCCATCATGCTACTGCAGCATACTATTGTCATCAACAAGATTAATCATTCAGCGAGCAAGTGTAGTTAATTCACTTGCGTATGTAACATCAAGATGTATTTAAGATCATTCGTGATGCCTTTTATCTACTCCTCAGAAGTCAAATTAGAGAGCAAAAGGTTCAGTTTTGGAATTATTCTGGAAATGTTTTCAGTGTGTATGCCAGGGGAATTAGAGACTTCATTTTGACCCTGTTAACAAAGTGCACAGGAAAAGGATTTTTGTTCTGTTCTTTCTGAAAGAGAAGTATGTGGTTAAGAAATAAGCTATACAGTATCATCAAGGACAAAAGACATGTGCTCTTTTTGTCTCGTAGGTGAAAGTAAAATTACAGCTTTTCTGATGAGGTTCATTTGTGATGTTTTTTCTGATGAGGTTCATTTTTGTTGGGTAACCTGGCAAAACACCATTCCTGACACTGCAATAGTAAAACAACTCTGTGCCAAGCAAGAGGATGTGCAGCATTTTATTTCTGACTTTGGAAATCCTGTCTTTAGCCCAGCCTTTATCTAGAGCTCTTGCTTGTAGTATAAGCAAAAGGAAATGATGTAGTTTGAAACTAGAACCTTGAAAAAGAAGACTTATTTCTGAAAATATTAGCTGCCATGCTTGGGATTTGAAGTTCCCCTGTCCATGGAGTCTTGGGCACCCTCAGCTGATTATTTCATCACAGCTTCATTATCCACCATGAACAAGGCAGTTCTTTGTTAGATTCCATCCTTTCCATGGCTGCCTTTGGGAGATTCCCGTTCTCGGGGCTGCTCCATGTCTGCTTTTTGCAACATTTAGAAGGAGCATCAATGTGCTGCTTCCTGATTTCCAGACTGAAAGGACCTGCACTCTTTCTCCCTGGGACTGGATTAAAGATCAGCTTCCCTGTGGTAGGAAAGATGGCATACAGCAAAGTATGGGAATGCTGATCAAGCTGCAGGCTGCCTTCTGAGCATTCGGATCATTCTTCTTGGTTACGTACAGGCACTGGTCAGCAGCTTCATGTGACCTGCAAAAAAGTTCCAGTAGAAATTTGAGATGAGACTGAATGCTCTGTTTTATTAAAAGATGTAAGACTTTCCTCCCTCGCCCCCCCTTTTGGCTCAACCTATGAGGGTTAAACTCAGCTAACCAATATCGAAGTCAGTTTTATACTGAGAGTTTGTCTTGCTGGGAGTCAAGTACTTTGAAGTCAGAAGCTCTGAAGGGGCTTCACTGAGAGGCCAATTCCTTAGAGATTTATTTTTTTTTCCTTGAGGAAATTTCTGCATTAATCTCCTTGATGACTAAGTTCAGGAAGCGTTTCAGTGTGACAGTAACAGCTTTGAAGTGCTAAGCTGTTTCCCCGAAGAGTTTCCATTTTGTTCCAAGAGTATCTACTTTTTTCTATGTGCAAGTGATGGGATACTGCGTGTGGGTGCAGCTGTTTCTCTTCTCTCATGTTATGTTTTGCATTTTAGTTTCTCATTTTCCTCTTCTCAACTTTGAGAGAGATCTGTTTGTAGAGCTATTAAAAATTCTTGGGTTTGGTACTTTTTTGTAATGTAAACCACTTCATAAAATTATTTGAAACTTTTGTCACCCCAAGAAAGTTCCAAATCACTTTCATTTTATGAATTTTGTCCTTGCAAAAATGTTTCTGTGTTCCATTAAGATCCATGCCAAATCCAGAAGTAGCTTAAGAAGTTTTGCTCCCAGTTTGATTGATTGATAGATTTTGGTCAAGAAAGATCTACAGCAGAGTTTCTCCCTTTAGGCATTTTAGCAAATCTCATATAAGTGCTACATTCCTTGCATCTTCTGTTGTCAATATATGGAAAAGCAATTCTGTTGCAAAGCAGAATTCATTGGAGAGGCCCATTTGTAACAAGAAACTTCAGTCTGCTAATGTAGAGCTCAGACAATTCTGTGCTTTTATACCTATAGCCACAATTTATAGTAGTGTATTTTATCTTTAACAAATATATTTTTTTATATAAAATAAATATCTAAAAAAAATAAGTCCTAGAAAAATAAATAATCAAACTTTATGGAAGGAAAGGAAGGAAGGGAAGGGAAGTGTAATTACTTGCAATTAAATAACACTTTAACATCATTAGTTTGTGTCAGCTCCTCTTTTTTTCTCTGAAATTGAATAAGTTGAAAACTGAGAAGCAGCAGTACATTAAATAGCATGTTATAATCACACTTGTCACAGTATGTAAGAATAGCGTTCTTATAAAGATGGATTTTTTTTTTCTGATGCAAATTGATTTATCCTTTTATTTTGTGTTACTTTGTTTTAGGATTACACCCCGAAAATATGATATCATTCAAGCATCTGAGCTTGGGCAAAAAGTTGGAACAATCACTGCTGATGTTGGAGATTTGACACTAAATCGCAGGGAAACAAGGACATCATTTACATTCAGGAAAGTGAGGAGAAGCCCTTGCAATTGCAGTAAGTGTCTTGAGGTGATCTTCAAGTCAAAATCATTATTTATCACCAATATCTAAGCATTTTTGGGGGGGCAAAACGGTTTATCCCTTTGGGTAGTTTTGGCGGTCCTGGTAGCCATTCCTGAATGGCTCAGGGTTAGGTGTACTATATGGCTTGAATTGGTTGGATCTGTGTGGTTGCTGGAGTTTTTACAGGAAGGCATTTGGCTTGCTCCAGAGCCCAGCAAGTAGTCTGGAATCTTGCATTTCATTGGGACCTCAAGTGCCAGAATAATATAACAGAATAGAAGTAGCTACTGTTCTTCAGGTTCTCATCAGTATTGGTTGTTTTTTGTTTGAAGGGGACTGTAATTTAGTGAAAATAAGTACATTAGAGAAGAAGCAGACAGATCTGCAGTGATAGAGCCATGTAAGTGCCTTAGGGCAGTACAGATAATAATAGATAGGTGCCTCAATGCTTACATGGAATTGAAGTCCATTTGTGCCCTCAGAACAGAATTTCAGAGGATGAATTGCAGTGATGTCGTGATCTTTGGTATTAGGGACACTGTCTCAGTTTTGAAAACATAAACCTTGTTAACATAGCAGGATGAATGATCACTGCAAATGGCCTCTGGTACATGCGGGCAGGTTGCTTGTTTTAATGTCATCAAACACTTCTGCAGTTTGACCTGCATTTCAGTTTTTAAAAGGTAAAGGAGAAATGAAGCATTTTTTGCATTTTAATATTTCACTTTTAGTTTTATTTGGCTAAAAAGTTTAACCAACAAGGAATTACTTTAAAAAACTTTATTTTTTGTGTATCTGTTGCTATATCTAGTTTACCCATCTGTCTGTGACAGCCAGAAAGGACAGCAAAGACAGGTACAAGCTTCATTTCCCCACAATGACATGGAGGCCTCGAAGCTGGAGCAAGAATGTGTACACAAGGTGTACGAAGAAATTGCCACACACTTCAGCAGTACCAGGCATAGCCCATGGCCCCGAATTGTAGAATTTCTCAGGTCCCTACCAAAAGGGTCAATAGTAGCTGATGTTGGTTGTGGTAATGGGAAATATCTAGGCATCAACGAGGATTTGTACATGGTAAGTAATAGCTACTGTCATTTGTTTTCATTGGTACTACTGGTTATTCTATCGTGCAGTTTTAGCATGTTGGAGCTTCAGTTGTGGGAAGAGTGCCAAGAACAGAAAGCTGTTTCCTGATCCAAGATCAATTACCAATTGTGTTAGGTTTCCACATCCATTCACTATTTGCATTACCCTTTCCTTTTCTCAAAGCCACTTTTGCTTTGCAAGTCAAAATATGTTAATAAAAAAAAATTGGGTGTAGTGGATTGAAAAATTTTAGTGGATGCTTTAGCCTTTTTTGTTGTTGAATAAGCTTATTAAAAGGGAAAATGGTTAGGCAGTTTGAATGCTTCCAAAAAGTTTTTCACTTGTCTGGTGCGTGGGGAATGCAATGTACATGTCCCTGAAATCTTTGTGGACAGCACTACTTTTCCTATATCACTTTTCCTATATCCTCTTCAGTTCCCTTTGGCCTGGTGGTGTGGCTCATTTGTGACTGCTGTCATGTTTGGCTGTCCCACGTCTGACTCTGTGCATAGGCCCAGTAAATATGCCAACATAAAATTCATGGGAGAGTCTCAACTTCAGCACAGATTTCTGGTCTTTCACTCGCTCCCTTTTCTTCACTTTTAGACAGTTTTGACATCATTCTTGCTGATGTTCTCATCACCTTCCCTGTCTCACAGTCTGTACTTAGCCCAGTTTTACTTCTATCAGGGAGACACGAAGCACATACAAATATGAACCAAGAGATAGTTCTTATTGCATTGCATATATTTAAAAGACTTTTTTGCAAAGGTCAAACTTCCTGTTATTTTTGCCCAAAATAAATCTTTCTGAGAGGTGTGCATTATGATATCTGCTCTCCCCTGTTCCAGCATTGTCTGATTCTTTCGCATGCTTGTACTGTGAAACACTTTGAAATCCATCAGGCTTGAAAATTTTATATGTAGGCAAAACATTCATTATTAATAGTAGAAGTCAGACTTGTTTATCTGTTTCAGAAGTTTCTGTCCTGCTATTTATATTCAGCTATAAAACCTAAGTTGTTATTTACAGCCCTGTCTGTATTAGTAATGGATTTATTTGCGTTACTGTTCTTATAAGCTAGAAATCAACTGATTTATAAGTAGGCATGTTTATGCCTGACTGCTGTAGCCTGAAAATAATTATTAATGTTCAGTACATTTCAGTCTTTCACTCCTGGCTCCTGTAAGAATAATCAGCAAACCTAACTGGAGAGGAGAAAAGTTTTATCAGGGTACCATGATGGTCACCTGGCCTTAGAATACATTTGGTAAATTGCTGTTATGTAGGTTTGTGGTAGACTTTTAAGGTGAAATCTCTGCAAGATGCTGTGTTCAGAAATTGCCAGCACCAATCTTTTTTTCTGGAGCCCACAGTTAACCAACTAGGGGAAGGAAAGATCCGTATTTACTGGCAGTCAAATGAAAGCCAGCCCCTCTCCGCTGCTACTTTAGGAGTTACCTTGCATGTGCGCTGGCAGGAGAAATCCAAAACCTGAAAAATAACAGTGAAAGGGAGGAAACTTTTAAAGAAGCAGTTGAGACAGTTGAAAAACAGAATCTGGGAATTGCTTCATTCAGTTGGCCTTGCTTGACTTTTTTTTTCTACTGGTGACAACTAGCTGTTCTTGATTAGAGCTAGACTCTAGACTTCGCATTTGCTTATTTTTATCTGCAAGCCAGCACAGAGTCTCAGGAAGGTGGATGTGACTCCTTCTTCCTACTATATTTATCTTTATGTGTCAGCCAAAGTGTGGTTAAAGAAAAACCGGTGTATATCGTGTTTACAGATTTTTTAAACTTTTGACAAGTTATCTCAAAAAGACTAAGAGAACTAAATTATCATAAGTGAGAGGAACAGTGTGGTGTTACACTGGTTTGGACACAAAGGAAAGTAGGACTGTTGGATGTCATTCAGTACTGCTGAAGGGTTATCAGTGTCACATAGATCACCTAGTATAGATATACGTAGTTGCTGCTAGTGGGAACAATGAGGTGATCCAAGGGGACCTGATGGTTTGGGAGCAGGTTAAACTGCAGCAAACTGTTTTCTGCTGAGAAAACAAAATACTTTGGGCACATTTGGTGCCATTTGTCAGATAGAACTTATGGTCATAAAATGCCAGAAAGCCAAGCACTGAACAGGAGTCATAAGGAGCCAGTCAAATTCTTCTAAGAGACATAAAATCACTTTGTTCATAAGTAATACAAACCCTTGTTCTTTGACCTGAAGGAACGTGCCAATAGACAGGAGTTAGCAAGACATTTTTCTTATGGTCAGCTTTTTAGAGAGTGAACTGTCCTGATGACTTTTTGTGCATCTTCCTCTAAAGCAACTGGTAATGGCTATTACTTGAAGTAAGGTACTACTTTAAATACTTTCCTGTTTCTGTGATTGCGGAAGGTACTGACATCAGTTTTTTATTTTGTGGATTCTGATTTGTGGGAAATCAGTGCTCATTTATTCCTTCATGGGAAATCAATACTTGTGTATTCCTTAATGGGATTTTAACCTCTATTCCCTTGCCGTACTACACTGTAGGAAGTACTGTAGAATAAGTGTCAGCGATGTATTGGTATTATCACTGGTAGCCAGTCTCCTTGGTGTGGTGACTGTTGGATGAATCAGCCTGTTCAACTATTCTTTTTATCTAAGGGAGAAAGGAACAGTCTTTTCCACTTTTTGTTGTCCTCCTGGGTTTTTATTTGGGCTCAATAGAAAGGTCTGATTATGCAGGGCTGTTTCTCATACTGTGTTACTTCCACTTACCATGGGCTGGGCATGGAGCCGAGGGTGAGAGGTTACAGAATATGCTTCGTATATCAGGTGCATTGTTGGGATAAGGGGAGTGCTCTCTAGATGCAGGGCATCAGTTTCCTCCTTCATTTACTCCTCTTGACTTGGGGGCATAAAATCCAGGCAGAAAGTTAATCAATTGCTGCAACCTTTCCTTCACAGCAATTGCTGTGGCTCTTGGTAAGTTTTTATGCACAGTGCACCGGAGCTGTTAGCTTAGGTCCTGTTGGGAAAGAAGCAATAAAGCAGTGCTGTGAAATTGGGAGTTATTTAGGGGTTGGGTAGAGCACTGTTAGTACAGCTGTGTAGCTTGGAGTGTTTTGACTCAGAAATACTGAAAACTTGAGGCAAGCACTTTCTGAAGGTAAATGATGTGCTCTAATGGTTACTGTACATTTTTAGATAGGACACTTCAAGTAGCAGTGCTAATGGTAGATCAAAGCTAAGGTAGCTCTCTTGATGGTTTTAATCTTCAGGCACTGTATGAAAATGTCTCCACTGTGGCCGGTGCTATTTTATTTGCTTCAGTTTCTTTGGATGATTACATATAGCCTTATCTACTTGAGTATCGTTGTGTGAAAATGAAATGCACATGAGTCCAGCTATGCTGAACGAAAATGACAGTGCTGTAATGGCTGCATTATTCTGACACAGTGGAAGAGCAGCAATTTTATGACAAGTAAATTCAGATTTAGAATGTTTGAGCGAGAGATGGAATCCAAGTCTGGTGTAGTTAGGACAAAGACTGGAGAAAGATTAAATTTAATAAAGTTTCAGATTAGTTTTTCTTTTTTTGTCTTGCCCAGCTTTTTTATTGTTTGAATGAATGCAAAAGGAAGAAATGGTTTTAGGGTTGATTTTACACCACCCCCCCCCCCAACCTCATTTAGGGGAGCTATTTTAACAGTTTATATTTAAGTGCTTTCAAGCTTAATATTCACATCTGTAAGCAGGGCTGCTATTTTTGCAGAATGCTATGTTTCAGCCTTACCCATCCCCTCCATCACCACAAGGGTTTCATTCCAGAGCCAATCGACATCATTGCAATGTATCTCATCAAATTTATGAGCTTTAGCTCTGTCTCCCAGTTTCCAGTGTTCAGGTAGGTGTGGTGATGTGTAAAACCCCACAGGAACGTTCAGCATCCTCATGGGGCTAGGGTGTGAGTAAAAGACATTGAAGCCTTTCAATTTTGTGGTTTACATTTTTAATTGAACTGATAAACTGGTGGGAAATCCAGTTACAAATAACTGAAAATGCCCTCAAGTAGATATTTTTTCTTTATCTATAAAGAATTACTCTCCTTGCCAGAATACTGATGCTAAGAAGAAAAATTATGGCAGTGCTGGAGCCCAAATGGTTTGCTTTAATACGGACATTCCTATTTCTGTAGTGTGTGTCATTCAAAGGCAATCAGTAACGTAGCTTGTATTTCACATGACCTTGTAAGACACCCTTTTGCTGCAAGATGTCCATCTCTGTTTTCAGCATTGCTGTCCCAAACTAGCATCCACTGGAACTGTATAACCAGGGTGTGGGGAAGAGGGAGGGTGTTTGCTGCGGTATGGTTGCATAATGGTGGGTGGGTTTTAGTTGCACTGGGTCTGTGTTGATTGAGAACAGATTCCTACTTAGTAGTAGTGGGCAAAAGCAGGAAGGGCAAAACTAATTGGTAAAGGTATATCTGGAGCAAGTTCACTGTATCTTAGGGATTGGAGGGCGAGGCAGAGGAACTTTGCCTGCCCTTTTCTCTCAATGAATAGGAGTCATTAAAATGATGGGAGATCTGAGAAGAGAGCTCAGAAGGAACTGGGCAACAGCAGCACAAAACCAGAATGAAAGCTGAATTGCTCAACTTGGTTCTGGTGCTTTGTCATTGAGAAATGAACTTCATGTTTTAGACATAGCACTTTGTTTCCACAGACACCCTGACTGTATGCAGTGGAAAACCAAAATGCTATGTGAAAGGAATGCTAAAGGCCCGAGTCGGACCAAATGGAGCAAGGACATTTATCTGTCTGGCTGTGGCTGTGCTGGTGTCTCTTTTTCTATGTATGTGTGTGTTTGCTGGAATGTAATTTGGTTCCTTGAGGCTCTCATGCTATTACTTATAGCTGAGGTGTTTCTCCAGGGAACGGCATAATTCCATTTGGTGGCTGGATTTCAGAATTAGATGTCATTTTCTTCATCAGTTTCTAATGTGATGAATCAGTCAGGTTTCCAGATACTTAAATGAACTAATTCTACCAGGTAGAGTTAGTTATAATGAGATAATGTAGAAACAAAATATATGATGGTGGGCAACATCGACCTGTCTTTACCTATCTTTATTTAAGCTTGCAAGAGGATTTATCTCTTGCAGATTTGCGGCACTGTTATAAAACAAGCTATTTATTTAGTGTCTTTTGCCCCCTAATGATCTATTCCAAACCACTGCATTAAGTAGATTTTATAAAACTTATTTTAGCTACTCCTGGCTGAAACAGTGAAGGTGCCTGGGAACGCAAAGGAGCAGGATGAGATACCTGCCTGTGTTATCCAGTTCCCAGGAAGCCAGTACAGAGCTGCTGCAAACTCAGACAGATTGCAGGTGTTACATTTGTTTCTCCCTTCCATTATCCTCTTTTATCTTAGTCTTTTTTGATACTTCCATTAGTCTCTGGAGTCTCTGGAGCTCCTGTGAGCCATTGTCCACATCACAAAAAGTAGTGAAGAGAGGGGTGGAGGTACCTGCCAAAAAGGCAGGGATGTGGGAATGGCTGCCTCGAGTGAAATCTGAGAAACCTGAGAAGCCAACCTCTTTTTGGGAAATATTAAAAGGTGTAGAACAACTTGCTGAGGGGTGGACTTGCTAAGAGGTGGATTCAGCTGAATAGTCAGCCATGCTATTTGAGATATATATGAGAAGTTGGGTGGTTTGAGCAAGGAATTTGATTTGGAAAACTGGGAGAACAGGTATAAGAAATGATTGAGAAGACTCACAGATAATAAGAAATAGGGAACCTCAAAAATGTATACAATCTGGCTCGTGAAGAGATGCACTAGATTCTCTTGGTTTTGGACACTGAACTAATAGTAATTCATCTGCCTTTCTCCACTCTTCTAGAAGAGATGTCAGCAAGGACAGTATCCTGTGCTGAGCATCAAAATTAGAGATATGAACTGGCAAAAATTAAAGCATTCCAGTTATATTTTGAGAAGTTTTTTTTAAATGTTTTGATTACATTTTTAATTAGAGAAAAATAAACCTATTCTAAAGCAAAACATTCCTTTCAACTGTTTTCTGTAAACAAAGCTTCATCACATCAGAGCTTCCACATGCTTCAGAATGTAGAAATCAGTTAGTAACAGGATTGGGAAAAGTTGAGTTTGGGGTCTCTGCCCCTTGCTGTAAATGCTTTCTATACTCATAAAAAAATCTGATATGCTTATTTTCTAGCTGTAAGCTGGCATTGCACCACTGAAGTTAGCTACTTTTTGCTAGCCTATTGTTTTCTAAGCAAGTGAAACCAATATATTTTGGTTTTTAATGAATGCATGTTTCTTGTAAGCTAGAAAATGCAAGAATGTGGTGATGATAATTCTTTTAAAATATCGTGCAGAGGTAGTTCTAGTAAGGATGCTAAATTTGCTTGGCTTTAGCACCAGGCATGTCTGTGGTGACTCCTTGTGTTCAGCAGTTATGCATATATGCATAGCACCTCTTACAATGTTTACATTTAAAACCACATAAAGTTTTAGCCTAATATACCTATTTTAGAGCAGCTGTGCCTTCAAAGTGATCCATTTCAAGGTCTCCATTTTCATTATGAAACAGAATCTTTTTGCTCTGGATGTAGATTCACTTTAATAAGTATGACAATACAAGTAAGCCTGACTTTGTAGTTATTTGATATAATTTAGATGCAAATGAGGACTTCACATTCTGGCAGTCACGCCTTTGTTCTCATTCTCAGTTCGTTGGATTTCATCAACATACAGCGGAGTCCTCTTCAAGGTTGTTTTGGGAGGGGAGGATTGAGTTCCATTATCCAGCCCATTTTTACTATAGACTTGCAGGGCCAAAGCAATTTTTTCTGGGAAAGCTTGATGTCAGTGGAAGTTGCAAGTATTCTTCTCCCTCCTGTTACCAAAAAAGCTGGTCAAAGAAACTCTCTAAGACTCGATTTGATTTTGGAGTTTTAGAAAGCAGGCATTCTTCATTGCAGCGCTGGGTGCACAGGGGATTGCTCCACCTATCGTGCACACCATTACCTGCAGCAAGCAAAATTTATATTATTCCAGTCATACGTATTCATATTATCATTTACATAGTGTCCACCCTTTGATCAAACGCAGTGTGGGTCATCTCTTTCTCCTAGTTAACTGGCCTTGGCAATTTTTAATTACAGAAACTCAGTAGAACTCAAAACTTATCATCAAGACCCAAGGCTTCTTGTCTGTTGACGCACATCAGGCCCAAGCCTCCTGTCTGTTGGTGCCTCCAGCACATACCATTGACAAAGCTCAAGGTTTTCTTACCTAATTAGTACATGCCAAAATTTTGAAGTTTGCAAGCAAGCAAAAGTTCGTTAGTACAGCAATACAGTAAAATTTTCCTTCTCCTGCCTTTGTTCAAGGCATCACTCCTACTGCCAGCAGTGAATTTGGTCCTTTGAGTTTTATTAAATACTGCATGCTAACGTCTTAATTGCAAAAGTAGTTGAAGGCACTGGTAATGAAGCATGGAATCTCTAACATGCAGGTTTTCAGCTAAATCCATTCCATGATGAGAATAATTTAAAGACACTTCAGTTGGCTTCCACTGTGAAATTATGTGGATTTATGTTTACTTCCAAGTAAACAAGAGTTTCCTTTTTTTGTTCGTAAATAACACTATTCACCTGGTGCTTCAGTGAACATGGAGAAGAGGCCAAGGAATAAATGGGAAGAAAGCAATGCTAGGATTGATCTTTTCAGGTCTGTTTAGAGCTAATTGGCAGGACAATATGTACATATTCATAGTACTGTTTTTGTGGAGGATTATCTTGGGTTGTCAGGTTGGCATTGTCACAACTTTTTCAGTTACTTTGGACCAAAAGTCAGGGACCTGACTAGAAAGCAACTCACCTGAAAGCTTTCAGAACGTATGACTGGAACAGAATCCTGGTTTTCTTCAAAACTGTGATGGTAGACTGAAGGCTGAAATGATTTGAACTGATAAAATGAAAAGTTACAATGGAAAATAAATGTATTTTCATTAATCATTGCAAAAGAGATTTTTCATTTTAGCAGTACTGTTGTCTCTGCTGGGTTGATTAACCAGAGCAAGTTGTTTGCTATTCTTCTTGCATCAAGGATGCTTCAGTATTCTTTCTGTGTCAAATGCAGTAAACACTGTTAGCAGTAATTATTCAGGATTCTGAATCTGTTTTCTGCTATCTACTTATTGCTGGTCATTGAAAACAAAAATAAATTAAATATTCTCATGCAAGCTGATTTTGATATATGACTTGGTAGCAGGGCTTTGGTTTGAGTATTCAATGTGCATGGCAGGCATGAAAATGAGGGTGGTGCATGCCTTGCTCTATTTGTTCTTTCAGAAGGGTCTTGATCAGTTTGGATTTATTGTTTTTATGCAAGCACATAAAAAACCTCTTCTAGATGCTTTTTCTTACCATCTTTGACCTGGACACTGGACCAGGTTCAAAGGGGAAAAAAAGAAATGTTTTATGGGGTGTCCTGAAATGGTTCCTAGGGGTCACTTCATTTGGACTGTACAGAAACTTGGAAAATTATGTTGTGCTTAAATTTTTGTGGATTGTGATACTGAGGGTGAAGAGGACTGTACCTGAACACTTCCTTACTTAAACTGAAATGACAAAACCTGGGTGACTCGTGAAGCTGTGCAACATACTTCAGTGATGCCACCAAAGTCACCAGATTGTCGTTTACACTGGTAGATTCAGCTTTTGTGAGTTCAGTATTTGGCTGCTTCAAATGTTGTCAGGTTACAAATAGCAACTGAAAGGACAAGAAAATACTGAGGTTAGGTCACCTCTCGTTTTGCTGGTTTCAAGATACCTTAAGAGCCAGTTTTGAGGAAAAGTGAGGTTGAAATCTGTTCTGTCTTAAGCTGGTTCAAAATCAGGGTGCTATAATGAGCTGTCTAATATCCAATCTGCCATCTTTGTTTTAAGTAAGCATGAGGGTTGGGGTTTTTTCGTGTATACTTGGGAACCATATATTCCTCTTACTTAAGGCCATTTTCTCACACTTGCTCTTGTTTTTATTTTAAACTAAAATGTGTTACTGTTACAAATATTCTGATAAGTTAAAATTTTATATAAGCTGGGTTTGATCAAAAGGTAAGGACTGTAGAATATAGGGGTTTGAAGCTCGCGATGTAGTCATCGAAACTTAGGAACATACAAAATGTGCTGTATACAGTCATAAGAAAATAAATATTGTCTAAAATCAGTTAACCATAGAAACTTTGACCGATTTGTTAGTTTGTAGTGTTTTGTCCTAAGAAACTAAGAGAGATCGTTATGGACCTTAGTTCTGTTGCTTAGAAACCCCACTTTGATCAAGATTCCAGTTAGTGGAATTAAGTAAGATTAACCAATGAATGTTTTAGTATAAGAATATTGAAAAGGTGGTGTGACTGAGGGCCAATCACACGAAACGTTAAATTCAAGAATTAACATTGAATGTACTTTGTATGTAAATCTAATACATGATGGCAAAAATCGTACTGCGCAGAATCACATAAGAGAGGTCAGCTATCGGACAAAGTGAGGAAGACTATGGAAGACCACCAGAGGGCTTCTGAAGACCACCAGAGACTTCACCACGCCTGCGTAAAGGGACATTTACATATGCTAATGATTTATCGGACAGTTGATGATTATGTATGACATTTCCCAGAAATTTAGTGAATATGTATAACAGGTGTGTATTTAACCTGCATGATTAAACTAGACAGGTGCACACACTAGGTGGAGTGATCCCCTGTGTGCCCAGCGCTGCAATAAAGAAGTGCCTGCTTCTTAACTTCTCATTGCTGTTAAGGAGTTTTATTCCGGATTTCAGCAACATTACCTCAGTAGGAGACTGTGATGACTCTATTACTGTAAACATCAAGTGAAAGTCATTTTCCAGTTTTGTAATTATCCTCTTATGAAAAATTTAATGAAACACTTTCTGTTGTAGGTTGGCTGTGATCGCAGCAAAAACCTGGCAGATATTTGTGGAGAAAAAAATTTCCAGGCTTTTGTCTGTGATGCCCTGTCGGTGCCAATCTGCAGTGGTTCTTGTGACGCCTGCATCTCTATTGCTGTAATCCACCATTTCTCAACAGCGGTAAGTCACCCCTCTCTGCGTTCCACTGTACTGTTGTATTGCTGTGCCGAGCTGCTAATACTACAAAAAAAAAAATAATGCTAGTTTGGGCTAATAAAAGCAAAAGGGAAGAACAAATGGGGAGAAATCGAAGGTTTGCATTTGGTATAAGCAGTTGTCAGAGCAGAGTTAAGCTGTTGTGCTGCTGCTGCTTCTTAGACTTTCTCTTCGCATTCTCCCACTGCTTGTAAAATGCCTTTGCTCCTCCTGGCACTTCCATCTAGGTGTTTGTGTTTCATTTTCGTCAGCTTACAATTAATGATACTGGAGAAGGGGGCTCTGCTTTGGGAGCCAGGATATGTTACTTCCCAGCTCAGATCCTGAGCAGATCTCGTGGTTTTTTTTCTCTGTGCCTTCATTGTCCATCTGCAAGCAACAGGGACACTACTTGCTAGTCTGCCATATCTCTGGTCTGTGTAAGCTTCTCCTGGCAGGAACTGTGTGATTGTAACAAGCTTCCAGACCATGGTGCCATAATCTTAGGTGGGGCCTACTGGTCTCTCCATACCAGAAATACAATGAATATTTCCAAACCCAATATAAAAAAGTAGAAAGAAGTCTGTTTTGGAGAATGCTGATGTATCTTTGTTCGGATGGTCAGAGGACCTGTTTAAGCTGTACATCTGACTCCTTCAGCTGCAAACTTAGTGTGTGTATCATCAGGTATGGTAGATTTGAATCTGGGATTTTAAATACTGAACAACCTTCTTGAAGGGGCATGTGTCATTTCCAGCTGGGCTGATATGTCCAAGAAATCCTGCTCAGCACAGCACTACTTTCAAATGGAAGGAGAATCACAGAATCATTTAGGTTAGAAAAGACCTTTAAGATTATCGAGTTCAACCATAAACCTAACACTGCCAAGTCCACCACTAAACAATGTGCCTAAGTGCCACATCTAATGTGTCTTTTAAATACCTCCAGGGGGGGTGACTCAACCACTTCCCTGGGCAGCCTGTGCCAATGCTTGACAACGCTTTCAGTGAATAAATTGTGTTTCAGTGAGAATTGTGTTTAGGAAAATGTCTTGGCTTGCACATAGTGATGGACTATATTACGAGTGAGTGAAAGTGAATAGTGGAAAAAAATTCCTCTGATTTTTATTGTATCCTGAGGGGGGACATTCCATTCTCCTGTCTTTTTATTTATGTACTAGCTTCACACTTTTCCTTTTCCCTTATAGGAGAGGAGACTGGCTGCTATCTGTGAACTAGCCCGGCTTCTAAGACCTGGTGGAACGGCACTCATTTATGTCTGGGCAATGGAACAAGAATACAAAAACCAGAAGTCTAAATACCTTAAGGAAAAGAATGATAGTAAAGACAAAGAGGGGGAAATCAATATTGGCGGAGGCCAGAGACCACTTAGCGATCAAATGCCTGATAGCAGCAGCCAAGACTCAGCATGTTCTGACGGACTTCTTAATGACTTGAATGACGAAGGCTGTGCTGCGAAGTTAGTAGCAGACTCCAGACTGCCTGTTCACACTAACCGAACCTCCTTTCACTCTCAAGACTTGCTAGTTCCCTGGCACCTGAAAGGTGGCACTAAAAAGAAAGGGGAAAGCATTGATACAGTGTTGTGTCCAGCTGGCTCCAAGGAATCACAAGAGCTCAGCCCTGTTTTCCACCGCTATTACCATGTGTTTTGTGAAGGGGAACTGGAAGCAGCATGCAGATCCCTGGATTGTGTGAGGGTTCAGAAGAGTTACTATGATCAGGGAAACTGGTGTGTGGTTCTAGAAAAGTTGTAGCCTGTGGTGTTTCCTCCACTATCTGTGGCATTTTGTTTGTTTTTTTACAGCATCAAAGTTATTTTTAATGCAGGCTACAGCTATTACCTCTTTTAAAATAGCAGAATAAAGATTGTTTATTGCGTTAATAACAGTAACTAGCACTTTGTGCATATGTTAACAAAATAATGGCCAAACTCGGATACTACCTCTGCACAGCGTTTATTTCACTCTTTTGAATTACAGCAAAGAGGATTAAGTAGGAAAATATGGCCATGGAAATCAGTAAGGCCAGTGTTGAGCTTTTAAAGAAAAAGGGCCTGGTTCTCCCTTCTCTTATGCCAGTTTATGCTGGTGTAGCTGTAGTGGCTTCCCTGCAGCCCACAGCTAATTGGAATGGAGCTCTGGGCAGGAAAAGTAAAGCTGTTTGCTGTATAAAACTGTGGGTCAGGGAGGAGGGAATGAATGGCATGTGAAGGAGTGAAACAGGGAGCCAAAGGAACCTTAGTAGATATAGTAGATATATGGATGTAGATAGGAACTGTTTAATAATTATCTAGCTTATAGTGAAGTTAAAGAAATTTCAGTAGAGGTAGGCATGGCCCAAGGGGATGAGAAGTGAAGCTTAACACCTGCATTGTTGAGGCTGGCTGGGGCAGGATAAAGTCCCTGATAAGAAGCAGCAGTCGACCCCAAGAACCAGCCAAGACCGGCCTTGTGACTTCTTGGAACTAATTTTAATATGAAGCGGGGATAGATCATGCCTATGTATAGGTGTATTGCAAAACTTTATGTATATGTAACACTTGGCTGTATAAATTTGAAGCAAACTGCCGAGTCAGGCACGCACGACTTTGGTGGGACTACCCCCGTGCTGCCCAGTGCTGAATGAACATACCTACTTTACAATCTCACTGATTGTGGAGTCTGTTTTCCGCACGTCAGGAGTTTAGCTGAAGAGTCAAAACATTGCCTGAAGTTCAGTCCAGCCTGTTTTGGTGTCTGTCAGGGGTCACAGATCTCTCAGTTTGGAATTTACTCTTTTCATCATGGTAATAATGATTTCCTCAAGGGGAACTGGAGAGCCAGTGGGGATACCACAGCCCTTTTTCTCTTCCTTCACCCTCAAGCACCCACAGTTCATGCTGTCACTCCCCAGATTTCTCTAGGTCTTCATTGTAGTGTTGTTTGAAAGCTCCTCTGAGGTGTCAGTTGCACAGCTGGAATACCCTGATGAGCTCTGCTAAATGCCTGCATTCCTGTGAGTGCAGGGCTCTATGCCTGTAGCACCAGGGCTCATGGTGTGGAGTGACAGTGCAGATGCCCCTATTAAAAAAAAAAAAAAAAGGAAAAAGATTAAAGTGAATGCAGTATTGGTGCAAGTTTTCTGCAGGGTAGTTTCAACCCCTAAATTTTGGCAGTGGAACAAGTTTTATTTATTGTACTTCAGAAGAACAAAAAACTGGACTGGAGGGGAACTGATGCTGGGCTGGCTGACTCATAGCAGCCATTGCTGCCGTTGCCTGCAATGACTAGCACAATTTATTTAACACAGCTCTTGTGCTGTCAAAGGAGCGTGCTACCTGGAATGCATTTCCAGAATTAAAATATAAGGGACTGGCTTTTGCAGGGTGAGTGGCTATTGGTGCCACTGGAAGCCATTACTGCTAGGCTATGCCCTCATTGCGCTTTTCATTGTTTCATTGCCTGTAGTTGTAGCAAGATCTATGGTATAGGCAGGTCATTGCTGCTGTAACTAATGGCATCTAAACCGAGGTGCCCATCCTGAATCATGTGGGGACTTGGAGGGCAGCTGTGTGCCGTTGGCCTACTCCTGCCTGCCTCAGACTTGCAGGTTAGAGGCTGCTGTGCTGGCAGCCTGCTCCCAGTCACCATTTCTTTTAGACTCTGCAATTTTCCCCCATCATATAATGGAGAAAATCTGAGAGGCATGACAGTGGTAAGAGAGGAGCTTGCTACCACCACAATTCATCTGGTCTGTGCCTGGCTCACTATCTGCTTCCAGAGAGCCCTTGGGGAAGAAGATCTCATTCCTCAGCTGCACATGTTGTCCATGTAGCAGCAGCCCTGTGCTAGGTGATTTCTTTTCTTTGGGCCACATGGAGGTATGTCCGTGGCAGATGACCCTTCTCGGGCACATTCAGGAGTTGGTTTGCACACAGTCAGTAAATACCATATAGCGTTGGACTTCCCATACGTGTGCAGTTTGGCTCTTCTGGTATTGCGGCAGCTGGTGGGTTTATGCAGGAGGAGCCTTCCTGCCTGATAACATCTGTGGTCAGGCTGTTGGGCATTGCTGATCCAGACCTAGTGATGTGAGCAGGCCCTTTGTCAGGAGAGACACAGTGCTGGAAAGTGAAGACCTTAACACTGACGGTTGATTGTGCAGTTTCTATTGTGGGAGCAACTCACTGAACAGTGCTCTGGGCGTGCAGGCACACAGGGGAAGGCAGTTGTCACTCCAAGACTTGATTTAAGCAAGAAAGTCCAAGATGAGAAGCAGAAACTGAGTCCAAAGAATGAAGTAAACTGGTTGGTGCCATAGGCAGAGATGGAAATGTGATCCCTTCCCCAACTGCATTGCAGGATCAGGCACTACTCTAATCTTAAAGCTTTACAGCATAGCAAACTGTTCATTTCTCACTTCCAGGCAACTGTGTCCTCCCAGCCCTTGCCCAGGGTGGGGCTTCCCCACACTGTAGGAGTGAGAGGGGGCTAATCATGGCTCTTGCAGTCAGTATGGAGGTTCCCATACACTAAAGTGTAGCCTGTGGGCAGTGATCACATGTGTTTGATATTCATTAGGGCTGGCACCTGTTCTCTGGCTCTGCTTTTTGCTCCTCCTCTGCCCCTTGTTTGGCTCTTACCAATCATTGTTTTTGCTGTCTCCTATTTTCCTCCTATTCCTTTGGCCTAGAGGGGAACTTGCTTGTCCTTGCTTCTTCTCACAGCTGACATGCAACAGGCAGAGGGTGGCTCTGGGAAGACATGGAGGAGGGTGCTATGCTGATAGTTATCATGAGTAAATGGCAACACTGAGTAATATATTTTCAAACTAAGAAAACTTAAGAAAGCAAATCAACTGTGAGACTTGGGTTGTTATTTTACTTTTACTTGGCATTACATACTGCTGAGAAACCTGCCCACCAGTTATTAAGACTCCATTGTGTTTTGCAGGGGTTCTCCAGTGTGCTCTCTCCCCTCTGGGACACTTCCCAGAAAGTTGCATTTCCCACTGGGGACCAGTTTTCAGAAGGGCCCTGCATGACACAGTTTTGCATTGAGGCCCCTGAGCTGGCTTCAGTACTGGGACACCGCGTTTGGGTGCAGCAGTGCACCCAGCTCCCAGGTGGGCTGTGGGACTGGAGCTAGCCCAGATGGCTCCCTGGTGCAGTGCCACATGGTGTCCGTGTGTCACTGGTGACAGAGGGCAAGGACAGCCTCTGCTGGGTGTCTGTGCAGTGACTAACTCACTAAATGGGGCTGCCTGTTATTTCTCATTACTGTGGATTGTGTTAATGTAGAAGAAAGCAGGAGGACTGTATCTCTCACGCTCTTTATCTGCATGGTCATGTGTTTGTCGGTGCCTGGATTCCTGCTGAGCACACAGCAGCTGCTGTTACATTTCCCTGTAGGTGCATTTTCCATAAGGATATACAACATGCTGGCAAGAAATGCAAGCACTGCTTGAAACAGTCCAAAGTGTTGCCGTATCTTGACCTTGTGTGACAAATTAGGAATCAGGTCTGCAGTAAAGCAATGTACTCTTGTTCTGGCTGGGGAGAGCTCAGAGGTGCTGCGTCCTCTGAGATGGGAATGGCGTTAAGCACTGTTCTAACCAAGTAGGCATAAACCCAGTTGAAAAACATAAAACAGTTGAATGTGGACTTCATGTAACAAAGTCATCTGTTTTTCTCAGGCCCTGTGGCTCCCCTAGAGCTCTGCTTCTTCCCTCCACTTCCCTGGCAGAGGCAGCATTAGGCAGTGTCTGGTGTTGCATTAAGCATTTCTTGATTACCAAGGCTGATTAACATAATTTCTTGACTGCTGCATAAATGAAGCAGTCGGATTCCCTCTTTCACCAGTTCTACGGTGAAGCACCTCAGATGTCTGAGAGAAGAATCAGACTTTGCTATCAGCCTTTGAATACCATCGGTGCTCCTGCTGCAAGGTATTCCTTTCAGCCAACTGCTTTTAGCTAAGTTACAGCAGCATTTCCCATCTATTTCACCCTGACCCAGAGCAGACAGTGTTG
Source organism: Haliaeetus leucocephalus (assembly GCF_000737465.1). NCBI lineage: Eukaryota > Metazoa > Chordata > Aves > Accipitriformes > Accipitridae > Haliaeetus > Haliaeetus leucocephalus. The sequence goes on from NW_010972591.1 coordinate 213,122, forward strand.
CTCTCCCTGTCCCAGCAGTGATGGGTCTCAGCTGGTCCTGGTTCTGGCATGGAGAAAACCAGCTTGGGCAACGCTGGTGTGTGGGTCGAACATGCAGTATATAAAGCATTACCAAAGACAGTTTTCCTGGCATTCCCGAGGGCTGTGAGCCAGAGGCTGGTCCCAGGAGCATGTCAGCTCTTCAAAGACATTAGATGAGTTGAAAGAACTCTGATGTGCTCCAAGGCCTGGAAACATTATGAAATATTTCTTTGATTAAAGTCAGGCAGTCTCTTCAGATGCTTGGAGAGGAATCAAGTGGTGAAGGAGAAAATGACAAGGGAGGACGGCAGGTAGGTGTTAACAAAATGTATTGCAGAGGTTTATTGAAGAGCTCATTACAACACAGAATTATGTGCCACCATAGCTGCCCTCTGCAGTACTTGCTTGCCCCTTTCTTACCTCTGGGAAGTGTAATGAGCTGAAACTCTTTAAGGTCAACAATTGGATTTAAATGTTACAGGTTTCACAGTGCAGTGGTTTTCATAATAATTATGTTCTTTTTTTTGGCCTTATTTAAATAACAAATGTGCTTAAATGGTTATTCATTTTCAGTTTAGGAGATAAAGGGAAAGCAGAGCTCCGTGTGGGTATGACCTGTGCTGTGAATGCCAATGCCTCTCCTGCAGCAGTCCTCTCCCGTGTCCCAGTCATTCTCAGAGTGTCTCAGAGCACCCAGGAGTACAGAGGTGGGAATTTCTGCTCTGGCCCAAATATGACCCTTGGTTTAGCCCTGGGCATGTGCAGGCAAACGTCTGGTGGTGTGACCAGAGGTGGCTGTTTGTTTTGGGTGTCACTGTCCCCCTTGTTCCCAGCCTTCTATTCCAGGGACCACCAGGTCACTCCACCTGACCCTGCATCAGACAGACCTGTCTGCTGATGTGTTGCGCTGTCCTGCCCTGACAAAACAAGTGCTTCAGAGCATTTGTGGGCTTAAAGCTGAGTACACAATGATGTGATTTGTTGTCCCGCGGGGGCAGACAAAAAATGAAACCAAAAATGAAACCACTGAGGGCTTCTCTTAAGTTCATAGAGGTCCTTCAGACTGATGTCCTGGTGCAGCAATGCCAGTGACAAAACTCCCCCAGACCTCAGAGAGGCTGGATTTGCCTGGAAATGCTCAACTTAAGCTTAGTAGGGAGAGGCTTAGGACAGCAGATGGCAAGGGATGAGATGCTGACTGTGTTAGTTTGCTGACTGAGAGCCCCAAAAAGCTGGATGGGGACCACGGCTAGCTTCTCTTCAGAGAGCTTGAAGGACTGCCCTCAGCAGAGTGAGCAGAAGATGAGCTCTTGTACTGCTCCTGAAGGCTATATGGAGTCAGCATAGAGGAGAATGTGGTGGGAAAGGCAATTTTCCCTGTTTTGGAACTTCTCCAACAATTTTAATATGATGGAAGAATTCTTCATAGATTTATATGTCAGTCCTTGATCAAAGCATCAAAATCTACTTGAGAACCTATTTCTGGTGAAGCTTCCAAATGATTGATCTAAGAGAATATTTAGGTCTTTACTGAGCAACAGAAGTCTCAAGTTTGCTACTTGCCTGTTGGGTTTTTTTCTGTTTGGTGTTTGTTTGTTTGGTTTTTTCAGAACTGTTTGTCTATTCTTAGTGAAGTTTGCCAAGATCTTTATTTTTGTGCACACAACAATTTTCAAAATGATTTTATTGAAATCTGTGATGAAAAAATTGTGGACGTGTTAGTGAAGTCCTGCATGTGGGAAAAAAAAGCCATTTCCACATGCAAGAAACAGTACAAAAAAGTTTTACCTTTCATTTTAAGTAAATTCCTTGTTTATCAAACATGAAAATAAAAAGCCAATACAGAAAAATCCCAAGTACTCTCCCCTTTGGCAAGCCATGCTTCAGCCATTGGACTGGCTGGTTAGTTTGTTTTTTCCCATTGTATGTGAATCTGGGAATAAAATTACAAGAGATACATGATTTGTAGGAGGAAAGAGGCCTGAGACTGATGAGATTGCCCCAGCTCAAGGTTATTCCATGGACCCATGCAGGTCTGTACTGAGGCATCCAGATGGTAGGACGTGGCATTTGACCCCGTCCCAAGCTTTTACTTTGCCCAATCTCCTTATTTTTTACAAGTATATTGACATGTTTATAATAAGCTTTTTTAAGCAGTGACAGCTGAATTACAAACCATTGGGAGAGAGAATTCACACATTGCTGTGTTAGCAAACAGCATTCCAGTTTCTTTCTTCTGGAAAAGCTATTGCATGGTAGGAAATGTTGAAGCAGGATGAGGGCTTAGGAAGATGTGCAGTTCAGAAGAATCTGCTGGGTATTCAGCCTTTAAACCTGCAGACCAGCTCTTAGCAGACAAAGCAATTAATCTGTACAAGAGATGCAGATACTTAGGTCAAGGTCTTTTCTCCCAATTTATGTACTCAGAGTGGTTTGAGAGGTACAGGAACAAAATGTCTAGAGCTGGGAATAATTCATCCTTGTCTTGGACACATTGCAGACTTGTTCAAAGGGGCAGTATTTTAGTGAGGGTTTGACAAACAGAACGGTAGTCAGATGTCAATGCAGAGAGAAGCCAGTGGTAGTTCATGTTGAAAATAAAGGATCTCCTGGGCAGAATGACACTATTTATACTGCACCTGCATGATGGGTCCAAATCAAGCCTGGCTGCTCATACAGGGTGCATCTCTCTAGCCTGAACAGAGCCAGGTCTCTCACATCCATCCATGCTATGACTGATTCATGATTTGATCCAGAAACCCAGCTCATGTTTGGGGTCAAGAGCTCTGAAAGGCTCTTGACATAGGAGCTTGGTCTCCTGTCTCCTGGTATGTATTTTACAGCATCGCACATGGCGAAAACAGAAGTTGACCACACTTCACAGGAGGGGTTAGTCCCATGGAGCTGTGATGAGGATGCCTTGAGAAAGGGCCACCTCCTGAGGCTTGGGCACAGCTTTGAAAAGTAGATAGCAGGTAGGTGAAGAGCTGCTTAGTAATGGGAATATGCAAAGCAGAACTGCAAGTACCTCCTGCAAACACTAAGGCCTACAGGGCTATTGCGTGGGAAGTTTTCTCATTGCAATTTTAGATGTGTGTTATTTTGGATCTATCTCCATCTTCCATATTTCTGTGTTGCTAGGAATCAAGGTGCAACATGCATTTACTAACAGGATAGCTTGTTCCTTTCGGGGTCAGGTGTCCTTGGACCAGCTTTTGTTTTGTATCAGAGTCAGAGGTGGTCAAGTAAAAGGCTCCGGGAAGCACATTTGGGCTCTGGAGTGGCTGTGAAATAAAGGCTTTAGAAGAAAGAGCACATCATATCTCAAAACTGACAGAAGGAAAGAGCATGGATATGAGGGCTCTGTGGAATTGCTTTGCTTTGATGTTTTCTGTTCAGAAACGTGCATGGAAAGCTGTGCTCTTCTGAGCTCGCTGGGGACCTGCCCGGTCTGCGTGGTGCCGTGGGGAAGATCACTGTGCTGGTGTGTGCACAGATGGAGATACAGAAATGTAGTTGTTATTCTTGTGATGCTTCTGTCTCTGCTCAGAGTCAGGTGGTTGAGAGGGGCATTTGCTCACTTTCTAGCTGTGCAGGGATGCAGTATGACAGAAAGGGCAGGACTGGTGGGATTCCCTGAAAATGAAGCAGCTTGTAGAAAGGGGCTCCCAGCAGGGTCTCTTAGCTCAGTGGTCTGAAAGAGAGTGACTCTGAGACAGAAGGACTTGCCTGTAGGATTACATCTTTGATTTTCCTGGAATATTTTAAAGACCAGGCTCGCAGCCTAGCTGTCCAAGAGAGATGGTCAGGGAAGTGGTGTGATGCTATCAGTGGGAATCCTTTTCATGTTTTGGGAAGGGGAGGACTTACCTTCAGGTGTGGTAGGAAAATCCCTTTTAGAGTAGTGGAATCTGGAAAGACAACCCTCACTACTGCTAAGTCACCTGAGTGGCTTTGTTCCCTGGTGTTAAGTGGTTGTCCTGGTTTCAGCTGGTATAGAGTTAATTGTCTTCCTAGTAGCTGGTAAGGTGCTATGTTTTGAGTTCAGTATGCGAAGAATGTTGATAACACTGATGTTTTCAGTTGTTGCTAAGTAATGTTTAGTCTAAAGTCAAGGATTTTTCAGCTTCTCATGCCCAGCCAGCGAGAAAGCTGGAGAGGCACAAGAAGTTGGCACAGGACAGAGCCAGGGCAGCTGACCCAAAGTGGCCAACGGGGTATTCCATACCATGTGATGTCATGCCCAATATGTAAACTGGGGGGAGTGGGGGGCAGGGGATTGCCGCCTGGGGACTAACTGGGTGTTGATCAGCGGGTGGTGAGCAATTGCACTGCACATCATTTGTATATTCCAATCCTTTTATTATTACTGTTGTCATTTTATTAGTGTTATCATTATCATTATTAGTTTCTTCCTTTCTGTTCTATTAAACCATTCTTATCTCAACCCATGAGTTTTACTTCTTTTCCCGATTTTCTCCCCCATCCCACTGGATGGGGGGGGGGAGTGAGTGAGCTGCTGCGTGGTGCTTAGTTGCTGGCTGGGGTTAAACCACGACAGTGGTCACGAACAGATGTGCCCAACAGGAACTGGTCAAGTTTAGCAAAGACAAATACAAAGTCCAGTTCTTGGGGCAGAACAACCGCATGCGTTGGCACAGGCAAGGGACTGACCGGCTAGGTGGCATTTCTGCAGAAAAGAAGCTGGGTTCCTGGTTGACGATAAGCTGAACACGTGTCAGCCCTGGGATGCAGCCCAGAGAGCTTGTGCAATCTCTGTCCATGGAGATTTTTAAAATTCTGCTGGGCAAAGGCCTGAGCCTTTTGGCTGGACTTTGAAATTTGTTCCATTTTGAGTGAAGTTGGACTATGTGAGCTCCTGATGTTCCTTCCAACCCAAATCGTTCTGTGACTCTGTGACCACAACTAACCTCCAATTTTTTCTTGTTATTTTTCCCCTGACCCTTGTCAGCAAATTGCTCACCCGTGTGGTTCCCTCACTGATCTGTGTCTCTATTTCCCTTGGTTCAGACTGATGCTCTTCCAGTGTCTGTGCTGCTGGCACAGCCACGCCAGCTGTTTGCTGCAGCAGGGAGGGGACAGCACAGGGAGCAGCAGAATGGGGCCAAGAGCTTCCCGTCCTGTTCACAGTCTGATTCCCTGCAAAGGTCCTTCGCTGCCACAGGGGACAGGTGCTGGCAGTCTGGCACAGGACCAGGATTTGAAGGGGATTGTTTTGAAGTCAAGGAAGAGAAAGAGAAATATCATGGAGCAGTGGGAGGGAGAAAGTGACACCTCTGTCTGCTTCTCTCCCCTTATTGTCACCTGCTGTCACATCCCAAGCCTCTGGAACATGCAGGCACTGGTGGCACATACCATGCAAAGGAGTACAGCTTACTGCAATTTCATCCTGCCCGTCATCTTTGCACTTTTCTCATGTGAAAAGATATCCAGACTTAAAAACTGTAGAAAGAAATGGCCACTTCTAATATTGCTAAGTGCATCTTTCTCTGAAACTAATTCACAAGGATGAAGCCAGCAACTTCTAGTTTTACCTGGATCTTTCTAATTTCCTATGGGTGTAAATACCTATGATAGCCCTTGGTGTGGGGAACTTCACCCAGTACTTTGTCTAAGTGCTTAGGGTCGGCTTGGATGTGTGCCTCCAAGTTCCTCCGAGGCTGAGGAGACGGATTTGTGGTGGGGCTGTAAGCAAGCCCTCCGCTGGCCCTAAAATCACCAAGCCACGAAGCAGCTCTGTGTTAGCACAGCCAGCATGTACACAAGGCGGACCAGCTTCCCGGGCAAGTGCCGGATCTCCCTCAGCCACGCAGCTGCCACACTAATCCTTGTATTAAATCAGACAGGTAGGGTTGAGACCCAGCCTGGCACCACCTTCTGCCCAAGACTGCCATCCACAGTGGGCTGCCAGACCCCCTTCTGCCTCATGCAACCCCAGGAGAGGGAAAACAGCTGAAAGTCCCACAGGGAGAGATATGTCCTGTATGGCATTAAGTTAAATGTCTGTGTCTCCCAAGCGCAGGGTCAAGACACCATCTGAATTTAGCCCTCTGATATCTCTTTAGGAAGTGTGGCCATTTGCCATGGGCCACCAGGGTTGTGCTGTGTCTCTGGGAGCGGCTGGTTGAGGACCTGGTCTTCACAGTTTGTCTTTCTGCAGGAACATGTGGTAGTTGAGATAATAGAGCTACAGACTTTCCAAAGGTTTCTTGACCCCCGTATTATATTGAATTACGTGAGAATCGGAAGGAAAAATACAAGCCTTTTTCTTGGCAACAGATCCTTTCACTGCTATAGCATGTTTTCAAAATTTAGGGTAAAGTCCTCCGAAATGTCCTCTGGCAGGAAAAATTTGCATGGTTTTCTGCTCTACAGAAACACGTATGTTACTGTGCAGACAGAACCAGCCTGCAGTGCTGGACAAACACACCCCTCTCTTTCCCTATTTCTGATCTGAGACTGAATTGTGTTCTAAGTCATGTCAGAAGGGGCTTTGAGCAACCTGATCTAGTGAAAGATGTCACTGCCCATGGCACAGGGTTCAACTAGATGATCTTTGAAGGTCCCTTCCAATCCCGACCTTTCCATGATTACAGATTCTCCCATTACGACTTGATTCCTTATTTTGCTCCTGTGGCAACTCTAGTATTCCTGTCCCACTGTCCGAAAGCTGGAACAAAATTGCTTTCCCTTCATTTCATTGCGTTTGTCCAGGTCTGGTCTGTGTGCCAGCCGATGGCCATCAGTTGTTGCCTCCTTTAAATAGACATAGTGGTGCTGCTTTGCATACAGAGTAAAGCCACCAGTACAATGGTTGAACATACAACCAGTTTATAAAAAGGGATTAGAACCCATATGGTGTTGTGTTCCCCAGACCCTCCCTGCTATTACCAGAATAAATGAGGAGACAGCAAAGAACTTGGCATTTACCACATCTAATACAGACTAAGGTTTTGCAGACTAAGGTAAAAACAAATTTTCAGTGGGTGTTTGTGTGCATATCTTTTTCTTAAGCGGTTAGAGGAAACATCCCTGGCAACCTTTACCAGATGTGTTTACAAGATGCTGTGTTGAAAGTTACTGCTGCATCTGGATGCTGTCAACTGAACTAGATTTAGCACTTTGCATTGCAGCCACTTGCTTCAGTGGTGCCCTGGGTCTCAGTGTGGTTTCAGGGGGATTCAAAAAAGAAATGAAATAGCTCAACTACATGCTTAGGTTTTGACGTAGGCATGTGGTTGTAGATCCTTTTTTAAAATTCTTCAGGCTGCTGCTACTCACTTTCTTGTACTAATCCCCATTGGGGGGAAGCTTATTTTTTAAAGATGTCTTTGAATAGAGACTAGGAGAATAAGGAATGGGCAAAGATTCTGCTAGTCTGACTTAGTTTTAGTTTCTGAAATGCAGTAGAAGATTGTGTTGCTACAACTTGAGGGTGAAAGAGAAAAAGAAGATAGTTTTATGCCATATTACTCTTCTGCCCTTTCCACCCCCCTTCTTTGTTCTTAAAGGGCTATTTTAATCAAACAATCACAAGGTTGCTACAAAGCTGTGATCTCCAAATATCACTGACTTATGGGCTGGAAAAATTAATAAGTAATTTGTTGCAGGTGATACTGTACTTCGCTTTTCCTCCCTGTCCAGCTTGGACTACAGTGACCATGGGGTTTTGTGCCTGCAAACTGGTCTGCAAAGTCCTGTGGCCAGCCTGTTCTGCCTGCAAAGCCACAGCTGGGGGTAGTCAGCGCTAAATTGTGCTGGTTAGCAGGACTTCTGCTGATGCAAATGTGCAGCCTACCCCTCTGAACAATCCTATATCCCTGCCCTATGGAAACTTATAGGACAGCCAAGGATTTTTTTTCTTCTGCTGAAACTCCGGACTATTTATACAGTTATGTTTTGGGATCTCTCAGTACCAGAACACTGCAATACAGCTTTGGTGGGAGTCAGAAATCTCTGCCACTTAACACAGAAAAGGCTACATCTTTCCACTAGTACATGTCGTGATGCTGTCCAGAACGTGGACTAAGAGTGTGTCCACCAACGGCATCTCTCCCATGTGCCTGGACAGCTGGGTGTAGAGAAATCATGGTTCTTCTGGTCAAAAAAGAGGGGATTTCTTTTCAGCAGCTTGACTGTGATAGATGATGTAGCAGCATCCCTCACAGCTGATCCTCCCCTTAAATCCCTGGAGTATGTTGGAAGGCATGCCCAGTTCAGGCTGTTTCCTATATAATACATTAAGCTTATAAAGGTTGGGTGTTGCTTGATCAGCTGTCTACAGAGGACCCTAGAGAAAGCAAAGAAAGGTGAGGAAGGGGGGCACTGGTTGATAGACCCTACAGAAGAAAATAATTTGGAAGAGGAACCAGTGGAGAAACCATTTCACATGCTGTTAGTAGTGAGGTTCCTGTGGTGGAAGAATATGAAAGAGCAAAATAGGCCTGGGTAGGAGGAATGGTGACAAGAAGAAGGTTAAGAGTAGTCAAGTGTAGAGGCAGAGGCTCCCTCAAAAACTGATGAACAATGAAGCCACTGAGATGGAAAGATCTATAATGTTGTCCTAAGCATAATGGGCACTTTGTGCTTGAAAAGCTGCAAGTTGGAGATTGGAAAGGAGGAAGCTGTTGGTCAGGGCATGAAGAGTGGTGTAACATGGTGTAACAAAGCGGGGGAGGTAGGAGTAGAAAAGGAGATGGAGATGAAAACTCTGAGTCAGAGACAGGAATGAAACTTGTGTAGCTGGGAAGGTAGAAATAGCAAAACAATGCAAATGGCTGATAGGGGGTGTTACAAAGTGCCTGAGGGCCAGGCATAGGATCATAGAAAGAATCAGGTTGGAAGGGACCTCTGGAGCCATGTAGTCCAACCTACTACTCAAACCAGGCTTAAATTCAAAGTTAGAGCAAGATGCTCAGGGCTTTGTCGAAATAAATTTTTTTTCAAAGATTTTTTCCAAAAGTTGTGATACCATAACTTCTGTGGGCATTTCTCCACTAACCTTGATGAAGGCCAAGGAGGTCTTTTTGCTAGTGCTGACTATCAGTAAAAAACTTCTTCCACGTAGGCCTTTGTATTACCAGTTCCTGAAGTAATCCATGCAGCTCAGAGGAAGCACGTTCTGTTACACTGCTATATATCCCAAAGGGTGGCTAGTGTTAGGCATTGTGAAAATGTTCCTGTTCCCTTGTCTGAAGACTAGAATGGAGCATAATAACTTGATGTTAGCTATCTACATTGCAGTCACCCTTAAATCAAACAGCATTAAGGGAAAAACAAATGTTAAGTGTTTATTTATAAAAATCTAAACAATGAAGGTGTTAATGCCAAAAGGAAGAAACCATGTTTCATGTACTTCCCCAAATTCAAACCTGAAAGATTTCTGTCCTCTTATCTTAGAAGTGTTTGCCTTGCCCACATGGCCATGGACTACTTGAGTCTGAGTTTTCCTTTTGAGGAAAGGACCATGAAGAACAGTGCTAACTTTTATGCCCTAAATCTTATTTGGAGCTTGCTTTGGTCTTCATTGAAATAATCTCTCTCCCTTTACTCACTGGACTTTTATCTTTCTGATTTCCCTGACTTTTAATACTTGTTCCTCTGTCTTTCTTCATGCCTTGGGAAATGGTAATGTCCTGTTTTTATGCCAATACTAGGCATCTCCTTCCATTGACAGAACCATTATGAATATGAAATTTTTCCATGTGCTGAACCTTCTAGTCTATACAAATACAGATGTGTTTCATATGTACAAGTAAGATTAGAGTGTGCATCTTGCTACTGGCTTTTGACTGAGAGTTATTTCCATCACATCCATGTTGATACTGGATATAAGGTAACTAACTCACATTTCAGTCTTTAAGAGGTATAAGGCAGTGCAGGGAGTCAGGAAGTTTCTTTAACATACTAAGAGATGGAAAAGCAGAGAGATTATAAGAACAGGTTATAGGGAAGAGCTTGGTGAATACAAACTACAACTTAATATCAATAGAGCATGACACCAGAGAGTGGAGACTAATAGTGATCTGTTAAATGGCATGATCCCAGTGGGAACAATTAAAGTAAATGTCTATCAGAGACATTAAAAGTATAGGCTAGAAAAACAGCAATCAGTCTGAGTGATAGCAAGCTGCTGGTGTGCATACAGGATGAAGAGAACTTCTGAAAACGATATGGAAAGTCAGCTGTGTAGGTAAATCTCTCCTGAGCAGAGCTCAGACATGCTCCATATAAACTGAATGGCAGTGAGCACATTTGGGGAACCGTGGGCCAGAAATTAATGTCGTGCAGCTGTCACTGCATACTGCAAATGTTCTGAATTGTACACAGTATTCCCCTGACAATATGGGAAATACTGGGCAGATGGGGACCCATCCCAACCACTTATATTATGAGAGATTTAGAGTGATAACATTTTCCATACATTACAAGATTTTCAGATTTACCAGAATCTGGGTGAGTTTTAATGTCAGAATTCCAGTTCAGATATGTTATACCTGTAAATATCACAGAAACAGTTTCCAGTTGCAAAGAGAAACTGGTAAAGATTTGTCTAGAAATACTAAAGAAGATTAATAGTTACTGTCTCCAGTGTGCTTTGTTTTGTGTATTCTTGCTGCTACAATTAAAGATTTCTTGTCATTATCACTTTCTGTGTGTCACTATAGTTTTCTATAATTTATTGGGGAGAAAAGAGGGAAAGACATTTCATTCATCATTGCAAATTTCTTTTATGTGTGTTAATATGCTTTATATGAAGTGATTACACTGACAACAGCAGCATTTGGACCCTAATTTATTATGCAAATAACTTGACCTGCATTAACTAATATGTGCCCTCCTGGGGCAGAATCAGAATTGCATGGCTTTGTCCAAACTGCTTTGAAAGGCCATACCTGACATCTCAAGTGGACGCAAATTAATAATTTTCTTCTCTTGCCTGCCTCCTCACCAGATATTTGCTACAGAGATGCTTGTTAAATGTAGACAGCTTGTTCCTGTGCCTGATGGTACTCTCATCCATAAGCTAGATACAGATTTCTAGGCTGAGCCACGTCACCTAACTTTAAAAGACATCAGTGTTGATCCCTATATCTCACGTCAACAGCAAAACTCTCTGAACAGTTATCAGAGACAAATAAGGACTTTATAGTGTTATTTATCTGACTTCATTTTGTACAAAATATTCAATACATCTCCTGTCAGATGGTTACAAAATGAAGACTTTTTCTTAGTCAAAATTTTGAAGCCTCATCTTCACTGACTGACATTTTACCTTTGAGAATGCCAGCTGTTCTTTTGAAACCTTGTCCTCCCCTTGCTGCTGTGATGCTTTTCCTTCCTGAGTTTCCTGCATTTCTAATCACTTTGTGCATGTCCTTGAGTGAGTTTTCCTCCCTTCCCTTCCCTTCCCTTCCCTTCCCTTCCCAAAATTCCCTTCCCATTAAAATCATGGTTCTTTCCCTCAGCTACCTGGCAGACACAACTCACTGTGGCTAAAGCAAGGTTTGTTATCTTTCTCCAGCTGTAAGTTTTTATGACTTGCTTGCTGCAACATTTATTTTCCTTTGGCCTCAGCAATGTAATCTAACCACATTTATATCTGGTTATATACTTATATCCAGTGTGCTACTGCAGGGGTTATCTTCCCAGCTTCTCACTTTCACTGTCTTGCCACTCTTTACATTCCTCTACTGTCCCTCTCTGTCACATTCTGTTCGTCCATTGTTTTCAAGGTCTTTGGGATGTATCATGAACCAATGTTAAGTGAAGGCTAGAGGAGGTCACAAAAAGTCTGGGAAGTGAAAAAAAAAAAGGTGTATGTGATGTGATGGCCAGCAATACCAGCTTTCTGCATCTCAGACTTACAGAGGTGCTCCTTCTATTCTTGCCCAGTGTGTGTCTGTGTCTGGGCATGCAGGACCCTAGATGAGAGTAACAGGCTCCTCCAGGCTCATCTGATCCCTGCTTTACTTCAGACCACTTCTTATGTCCTTGTCTTTTTTTGGCCACTGAAGGGAACCCTTCAATACTGCTCTCCCCTAGGCTTCTTCCTTCACACCTCAGGAGCTGCTCTCACACTGAGAAAATGCCTGTATCTCACTTGCTTTCCCAGTAGAGGGGGAGAGAGCTCTACTCTTACCTTTTTGTGCTCTGATGCACCTGCTTGTGCAGAAGCAGCTCTCGTGCTTTATAGCTGGCAGGGACACCCTGCAGTTAATGGCTGCTGTGCAGGGGCAGCATGAGACAGTTCAGGGTGCTGTGCTGCTTGGCCTGGTGCACTTGGTGAAAGAGGTAAATAAGACTCTGAAAGGTTTTACTGATGGCGCTGAAGTTCTTGTAGATACGGACCCCACTGTTCTCAAGGTAAGAGCCACCCCTGCATCAGTGTTACTCCTTTCTGGGCTGAAATTAGGAGGAAAGAAAAGCCTAGTTTTGAACTGCGAAATAAGCAACTTGCCCTGTGGTCACCCCGATTCACCAGATTATCCAACCTGCATGTGAGTAGTATGAACATATGGGCATAACTGGGCTAGATGATGTCTGAGCTATAGTGAAATAGCAATATAAGTTCTGTATGGGTTGTCTAAGCCCCAGTTCTCTTACTCCAGAGAGTTGCACAGATTATAGTCATTCATGTCAATGCATTTGGTCACCAAAGCCCTGGATTTGTTGTTTGCTTTTATTTTAATGGGAAGTTTTTGCATGCAGATGGGTTGCTGTGGTTAATAGATAGCTAAGCTAATGTAACCAGCGAGAAGACTCGTAAGTAAAATCACGGGCTGCAAGACCTTTCACAAAATACCATTTGCTTTTTATTTGTTCAAAGGAAGAGGGGGTTTAAGGTTGCAGTATCCCTGTTGTACTTGTGCACTTGCAGCAACCTACTACTGGGGTGTTAATACTGTAAAATTATTACAAACTTTACAATGATTTTAAGCTATTTTCAAGGTAGCCTTGATTAAATTACTCTAACCTGTAACTTTGTCATAGTATCAAATAGCTGGTATTGTGTGAGTTGACTCTCAAAACTAGACATTTTTCCTGTCAACCATAGCTGTGGCTTTAAAGAGCTGAGGATAACAGAAAGAGTATGCTAGAGACATTGCAGTGGGATTTCTTGTCCTGTCTGTTTTTAATTCCTGTCGCTTCCAGTAAGTAAGGTGGTCTAAGCATTTTATTCTAGGACTTTTAGATAAAGCCTCCTGGGAATTGATGGAGAGCTGCCCCTCTGACTTTTGCAAGCTCTGGGTCAGGCTCTGGGGAAAGTGACTTAGCCGGCAGGGCTGGACAGGCCAGGTCTGATACAGCATGAGAGAGGAGTGGAGGTGCTCATAGGTCTGAGGGCATCAGGACCTAGCTGTAGGCAGCTCCTCCATATAGGCAGCTTTACGGAGGTACGTCTGGGCACTGACATGAAACTTGTCTTTTCCCCTTACGCAGGTTATGGCTATGCTTTACCATTACAAAACAGCAACCCCAACGACAGCAGTAGTTTTTCCTTTGATTTTACAAAAGCAAAGGCAAGAAATTTCCAATTCACAAGCAAATAAGGTGGAGAGATGTGTCATTGCAATATTAGTAATTAAATGGCTCCTTCCAATGCAGAAACACTCTGTATTATCACTCTAGCATGATGGCAAGCTTACCTTTGTTGTAAAACTAATGCCCTTTATCTAAATAATAAAAAGAAAATAAATCTTCTATCACAACAATCAGTGATATCAATGTATTTATTCTTAGCTATGTCTTTGTCTTATATTCCTACTGAAATTTAAATTAAAAGGAAAACTACTGAATCAAAGCATAAGACAGTAGAAAAAATTACTGTGAAATACATATTTTTGTGAATGATTTTGTGCTGCTTCATGTGATGTCTGTTTCAGAATCTAGATCAAAACTGAAATAGTGATTCCAAGGTCTAGACAGATTTTGGAAATTATTACCATTAAAAATAGCTCATAGTCTGTTGCTGAGCCATCCCGTCTCCTCAGCTAGTTCATCTTTGATGCTTTGTGCAGAGCAGAAAATGGAGAAGCACATTTCTCATCACATTCAACTGCTCAAACACGCATCAGTCCTTAATGTCAGACTTCTCATACCCTTGCATGAGTTCAAAGTAATAAACTTTCAACCAAGGAACTGCTAAAGCATTCATCTCAGGGAGGCAGAGTCCTTTACAGTATGCTGCAGTGCTCTTCGGCAATCATTCAAGTTGCAATCTGACAATATCTAAAGCTCTGTTAGAACAACTACAGTGAATCCTGCACTCCTGCTATTGGAAGGCAAATCCTGCCTTCAGTTTTCCATTTTCAAAGCTCCCCAGCTTTTCACACTGCCTTATTCTTCTAGTTAAAGATGGCAAGGATGAGAAACAGAGAAGAGGTTGTTCGTTCTTTCCCCCGCCTTGCTTCTTGCTTAGTTTCCAAAAGTGATTTGCAAAGTATATAGTCTTGATATATTCTTTTGTTGTCTCTAAATCTAGCAACACAAATCTGCTGTTTTTCTTTCCCTTTTTCTTCCTTTCTAAATCAATGTTCAGTGCACAACATCCCTTTCTGACGCCTTATTTGTGAGTGCTGTCCATGTTTTCACCTTCATTAATGTACATGTTTCCTCTCTCTGGCCTCATGGCCTCTAAAGTCTCGCCCACATCAGATTTCCTAATATACCAATATTGAAGTAATCCCTTGACTCACAAGTAATGCCATGCCTGAGTCCCTTTAAAATACTAATACTTTATATTTCCCATTCAAATACTTTCCTCAGATTATTTGCTCCTCACTGCAGAACATTACGCAATCTTTTGCATATCTGCATTTTTTTTTACTTCTAACCATCTCCTTTTATGGCTCTATTTTTAATCAAGCTTTGGCTTTTAAAAAGATATCAGCCATCTTGGGGAGGGCTCTGTGTGAAGGAATTATGTGAGATGTGAACTCGAGCCTCAAAGAACAAGCTATCTCATCATTAGGTGTGCACTCCTCCAGCGAGTGGGTTACTCACAAGCCTCAACGGCCAAATGCTGCTGACTTTTTCAATGAGTCCTTGAACCCTCTTAGGTATCCACAGAGGAGCAGAGCATGACCAAAGACCTGACCTCCACAGAGCTTAAAGGAATTACTCTTAGAATTTAACAATTAAGCTTTAAGTCTACCTGAATTTTCTGAGAGCAATTTTTGGTCCCTGAAAAATAGATTCTTTTTAGGCATCTCAGGATGGGGATTTTGACATAAAACCCTTTAGTAAATAGCCTGTCTGGAAACTAGTCTGATGCTGTTTTTAATTTACCATAACAACCAGTTTCTAGCATGACACTTTTCTTGAAGGGTTATGCCCTTCAAGAGAGCATGGTTTCTTTGAGGAATGCTTCCTATCTCCTTTTTTATTGCTACTCTAATGATTTCTGCTGGGTGTGCTCAATTCACATCTCACTTTCTTTACTCTGCATCCCATATTCTGAGGAAGGATCAGAGGATGTTTTATTTAGAGTTCATCACTGCCTCTCACCAGACCACCAGAATGAGAGGATATATTTCATCTGGCCTAACTGTTTGGTTCCCCATCTTCCTTCAGATTGCTTCCTCTCAAATTGCTTTGAAGTTAAATTACTGCAAAGACACTGGAAACTAGCATCCCTATTCAGAGCATAAGAAATATTTTTGAGTCTTCCAACCAGTGTAGTATCTTTTTTAATTCATGAAAAATGAATTAGATTCTCCTCCAGTATCACTGCTCTCTACTCTGGTCTTTGTGAACTGGGACTGGCAGAGAGAGCCTCAAGTGGAGCATTAAAAGGCATCTGGTTCTGGTAGGTGGTTTAGTTTAAGACCTTCTATGGCAGTGGCAAGAGAGAGCTGTCACCTACAGCTTTTAACACTGCATGTGGCCCTAGAGGCAGTGCCATGGTGGAGGCCAGAGGATGTCTGGTCACTGTGTGAGGTTACTATCTGGCTAAGTGCAGCCAGCATTTCAGGCAGTACCTATGATTGGAGAGGGATGCGGGAATCCTGCCCCTGGGTTCGATTGGTTTCACGGTTTGGCAGACCAGAAGAAAACTGTTAAAGTACTTTCCCCTCTGCTTCCTCACAAAATGACATGGTCTCCTCATCTAGATTAACTTAAGCCTCAGACAAAGAAACAAAGTTTCTAAGGGAGTCAGACCATCACATTGTCTGTATTCAATTAAAATTAAATGAAAAGAGACTGAAATGCATACTAAGATATCTCTAGCCCATATCACCTTATTCTACATTGCAAACATGTTCAGTGAAAGCAGTGATTTACCATGTCATTCACTGAAGCTGAACCTTTTCTCGCATGAATGATTCTTGTATCAGTGTATAGGAGGCACATTTTTGAACATGGGCTTGAGTTTTGTTTCTTTTTTTTACCAGAAAAGATCTCTAACCCTTCTTTCTGAGGCAGTGCTATTAAGAATACACTAAAAAAACCATGTTTATCGTGCACTTTTCTTGGGTCTTAGGCTGTATGTGGCAAGGATGTAAACTAGAAGGTGATCTGCAGTGAAAAACATTCACACTGATTCCTTTTAATGAAGCAATGCTGATTATGAAGATTTAGCTTATCTGTATACTATGAGTTAAAGGAATTACTGTGATTAATCTGTCTCTTTCTGTTGATATCTCACAGATTAAATAAACACAGTTCTGCAATCTATGGCATCGTTCCTGTTCTCTCTCATTTCTCTTACAAAATCTGAAAGATACGGAGCCAGCTTGCAGGCCACAGTTACATTTATCACACCACGATCCCTAGTAGGAGCGTTGTTAGGATGCCCAGAGCTCTTGCCTCACCTCTGCTCTTCCCAAATAATCCTCTTAGTTGAGTCAATCCACTTGCCCAGGCCAACATGCCAGGTGGTCTCCTTGGGGAACAGGCAGGAGAAAATATGGGGGTGGAAATCACTTCTAACCCATCTACCCAGTCTAATATGTGCTTGGCTTTGTAAGGCATAAAGGGCTTATAATAAGGCATTATTGCTGTGTGACCAAACCATTTCTGAATATACCATCCAGGCAGGATGCCCCGCAGGGTTGTATGTACCTCTGCCTGTGTCAGCAGCTCCCTAGATGCTTCTGACAGGCAGGGTGAGAGCTTGAAACCACATCACGGAGAAATATCGAGTGGATCTTGACTATGAAAGATACTGTGTTTGGTCTTTCCCACTCTGAAACTTCTAGGACAGAAGAGGCCAAAGCACACATTAAAAGAAATCCAAGGTCCTCTCACTGTATGGTCTTTTTTCTCACTTGGTGGTATCCAACACCGTGACATATGCTTGAAGATAAGCTTGCTTGGTGTTGCCTGTGTGTCTGCAGTAACAGGGACCTGGAGGGTCATTTGTGCTTGAAAATGAAGTAAGTGGCAAGACAAGCTGGTAGTTTTACACTCCTCAGAGGGTTTGCTGTCAAGAACAGTGACAAAGATGGTGGCTTGGGATGTCAGGCACATTACTCAGTATTTACAGCTATTTCTGGGTCAAGGGCTGAGACAAGAATTGCATATGAAATTACCCTTCCCTCTTAACACAGTACTATAAAATAAAGAAAAATGAAAAGCAATTTCAGGAATTGTGGGGTAAAAATTGGAGAGAAGTAAATTATTCAACTTGCTGCCAGAAGAGACAATTATGGACACTCTCTGTGGCAGTCAAATTCTCTTTACAATTATCATTCAGTGCTGTAGTGCCTTGGAGCCCTTTCCATGGAGCAAGACCTTACTGGTCTCAACAATTTTTTTCTGTGAGCGTTCACCATTTCATTAGAGAAAGACGTGCTCCCATCCCCATGTGGTTTTTGATTCTCTATTGCAATGAAAGGAGGAGACTCTCCTACAATACTCCACATGCAGAGTCCAGCTGAGAGTGTTGCGGCAGCTTCCTTTAGTTTGCTGGATGCTGCCCACATGAAAGTGCATCGGACTGAGCAACAGCACTGCAGGAGAAAAGAGGAAAGAAAGCCCCCCAAGGTCTCTGGGGCAGCCAAAGGCTGTGGTTTCTCTGTACAGAGTGTCTGTAATATCAGCTTGAGCTATGGCTGCTCTTGTAACTAATGGGCTGATACAACTGTCTGTGGGCCTAGGCTACAACCTGACTTCTGGAACTGTCCTACCTTTAAAAAGCAAAAAATATGCTTTAATCTCACTTTAAAAACAAAACCAACCCATTGCACTGCACTGAAGCTCTGCCTAAGACTGTTCAAGTTATTTTTGTATTGGTCTGATGCATAAGGACCGATAAACTAAAGGCCCAGAATTTTAATTCCTGCCCCAGCCAGGTGATCTGAGTCAGTATTTATGTCTCATTTTGAAAGTAGCTGATTTGAAGCTCCCTGGCATGTGCACGTCTGGACCTTTCCATGTCGAGCAGGCACCAGAAAAGACTTACCTATTTCTCTCAAAGAAATGGTTTCTAAAAAGATGTGTTTCCAGACTCAGCAAATCAAGGACAGGATGGATGTTATCACTGCTGTGAGCTTCCTGTCTGATAAAAGTCTTTGTTTGCAACTTCTCAAAGGAAAAAAAAAAGCATGTAAAAGCCCCACAAGAAATGAACTGAATGAGTTATCATTTCACATGTGTAACAGCTTCCTCACAAATAATTTATTATTAGTAGTTGTCACTAGAGAATTTCCCAGATGAATGATCCTCTTTATTATAGTGATGAAGCTGGGGTGGGGAGAGGGAAAATGGATATTTCTAAACCCCATCCTCCTGCTCTGCCAAACTACAGCTGAAGAGATCACTTGTTTTTAAAGTAGCTGAGCAAATTAACAAAATAACTATCGCTCAGGGGCAGACAACACATGATTTGCTATTGAATATGGAACAACGGGTGAATCATTCTTCGATCCACCACAGTATCCTTGTTTGTTTTCATTGCAAGCTGAGCTCTCCTTTCCGAGGCAGGCTGTCAGGATCCCCAATGACACAGGGGGGGGTTCTTTTGTTGCTGCCAGAAGCACTCTTTCTGATGGACAGTAGAAAGTTGTCTGTTTTTTCAATTCAGGTGCTCACTGCACAATTCAGGCACAAGCAGCTAATAACCCAGGCATTGCTGCTACATTGATTTTTGGGCAAGGTGTTCTATCATTTTATGGCACTGAGTTTAGACACAGTTGCTTTAATTTTCTCCTGAGGAAACATAATGAAATTTCTATGAAAGAAATATGCTTTTCCCCATAATTGCATAATTTTTTGGTTTTTTTTTCCTGCTGCAATTTCTCCAAGGACTGACATTTTTATTTCTTAGACAAGTCATTGAGAATTCCCATGCCAGTCTTAAGTAATCCCTCAGAATCAAATGTAAATGACTGCTCAGCAGTACCAATGGCAATGGAAAACCAGGTGGTTTTAAAAATGAACAGCATGAGAATTAACTGAAACTAAGTACATTTTGACTTGGGTGTTGTCCCGGTTTCAGCTGGGATAGAGTTAACTGTCTTCCTAGTAGCTGGTACAGTGCTATGTTTTGAGTTCAGTGTGCGAAGAATGTTGATAACACTGATGTTTTCAGTTGTTGCTCAGTAGTGTTTAGCCTATAGTCAAGGATTTTTCAGCTTCTCATGCCCAGCCAGGGCACCTGACCCAAACTGGCCAACAGTGTATTCCATACCATGTGACGTCCCATCTAGTTTAGGAACTGGGAAGGGGGGGGCAGGGATTCGCCGCTCAGGGACTGGCTGGGTGTCGGTCGGCGGGGGGTGAGCAATTGCCCTGTGCATCATTTGTACATTTCAATCCTTTTATTACTACTGTTGTCATTTTATTAGTGTTATCATTATCATTATTAGTTTCTTCTTTTCTGTTCTATTAAATCGTTCTTATCTCAACCCAGGAGTTTTACTTCTTTTCCTGATTTTCTCCCCCATCCCACTGGATGGGGGGGAGTGAGTGAGCGGCTGCGTGGTGCTTAGTTGCTGGCTGGGGTTAAACCACGACAGGTGTACACCCTCTCTGTCCTCTCCCCAGCATCCTACTGGATATTGTGCTTCTTTAGTATGAAGACTTCAGAACATTTTGTTAAAATTGAGGTAAGAAACTCTCTCCAGCGGCACTGTGGAAAAAAAAGTTTCATATTCTCAAAGTAAACAACCCCTTTTCCCTAGTGAAACATTGCCTTTTGCTTAAAGAAAACAGCACAGGATCACACTGAGTGGAGAAGATTTTTTCCAACCTTTTTCATACAAAAAGAAAATTTCAAACAGAGCGCTGAAGGCAAGCAGTGAAGGTTAGTAGCATGGGGATTTATAACACAGGTCAGGTGGAGAGTCACCAGTTTCTTTCAGAGAAAGTATAAAATGCACCATTAAATGGGAAATAATAATTCGTTCTGCAAGGTCAGTGCCTCCCTACAGGAGTTCAGCAAAGATCAGTGTATCCGAAGCATTATTGTTTTCTTAGCTTGTTTAATTTTGGCACTGAGAATGAGGTAACTGAACAGAGGTGCCCAGCTGGCCATTAAAAGTGGTATACCAAGGACTAGTTCTCTAGGCTCACTGGAGATTTTTGAGCATGTAAGGAGCTTTCAGGCATTCTAATAACTTGAAAGAAATAAGACTAAACTTCCATCTTTGCCTGCTTCCTCTGAGAAAATCCTTTTCTTGGATGAGGGGGGAAATAAAATTAAATTATGTCATCCTTACCTTAACTGCTGACTTCAAAATTAAAGTTAGCTCTCAAAAACCCCAACGGCAGAATGATCATATTTATAAAATAGCTTTCTAGTTACTCTTGTTCTTCAGTTTCTGAGATTCTAGAGTGTATTTGCATCATGGTTTCTCTCCTAAAAACAGGAGTACTGGAAATGTGTTTTAAAATGAAAATTTACAGTACCACCTTATCAATCATGTGGAGGGTTATAGCTATCAAGAATAACACCAAATACTGCAAAAGCTCACACCCTGCTTTGAGTTCTCTCCTTTGTCTGTAACTTCCTGCTGCAGAAAACACATTCCCTGTTCTCACCCCCATACTGGAGAAAGAAATTGTCCACACCTGTCGCTAGATTTAATATAAATCTATTAAGCCAAGATGTCTGGCTGTGTGCTGAGCGAATTAGGGAGCACCCATCTGAGATGCTGTGCTGGCTGCCTGGAGCAAGTGGTAACACTGGGATGGAAAGAAACCAGTTTGTTGGTAAGAAAAGCAGCACATCACTATCAAGAGAAGAGGCTTTCCTTACTGGGCCAAACATGCGCTTTTCTTGCTTCTCCTCTCTCAACCTGTGTACTTTGCTGCATGGAGCTAAGGATTAAGCATAGTATTAGTCCTGCTGGAATGTCTTTTGTGTCCACCTGTTTGCTTTGTAAATGGGTCCCCAAAGGGGGTTCACGTGCTGCTTTTCCAAATGGTGCCTATGAAGCTCTATCAGTTATCACTCTCTACCAAGTGGTGATGTACAATAGGTTTTTCTTGAGATGTTGTTAACTGTCACAGCATAAATTGAACAAAGATACAAATGTAATTTACATATTTAATACCAGTAGGGAGATGATGATTAAATTATCATTATATCTTTGAAAACATACTGTCCCATGCAAATAGCTAACAAATTGTGCAAGCACTTTGCTCAGATCTTTACCTAAATAATGTTATTACTTGGCAGCTGTGAACACATTTGGTGTCAGACACATTAACAATGCTCTGATCTCCCAAAGAAATGATGTCTCAAATAAACATTTGCTTCTGACGTGCGGAAAACAGACTCCACAATCAGTGAGACTGTAAAGTAGGTATGTTCATTCAGCGCTGGGCAGCACGGGGGGTAGTCCCACCAAAGTCGTGTGCGCCTGATTTGGCAGTTCACTTTAAATTTATACAGTCAAGTGTTACATATACATAGAGTTTCGCAATACGCCTATACATGGCATTACCTATCCCCCGCTTCATATTAAAATTAGCTCTAGGAAGTCATTTCCATAGTCTCCTCTCAACTGCGCTTGCGCAGTGCCTCCTTATGGTGGTCGTCTGGTGGTCGTGAAGATGAAGGCTGTATGTCTTCTTCACGGTGAACTCTTAACCTTCTGTCTGTGCAGACTCAGTTGTCCCTTGGCATTTGTCCAAATCACAAGGTCGGTCTTGGCTGGTTCTTGGAGCCACTACTGCTTCTTATCAGGGACTATCTCCTGTCCCGGCCAGCCTCAACAATGCAAGCGTTAAACATCACTTCTCATCCCCTTGGGCCATGTCTACCTCTATTGAAACTTCTTTAACTTCATTATAAGCTAGATAATTATTAAACAATTCTTATCCACATTCATATATCTACTATATCTGCTAAGGTTTCTTTGGTTCCCCGTCTCACTTCACTTGAGATAACAGCAGCCCTGTGAAACACTGTTGGCCAACTGTAGCTTGTAAGCGCTCAAACGTGCATGTTTTTTAATTTCCTTCCTCCCACCCCAAACAGCTAGCACCCTGCCATTACAGAAGCCACAGGCTAGCACAGATGCACCAAACCGGCTGCAAATGGGGCAGAAAGCAGCTGGGAGATGGTCTGCAGGTGGGTCGTGGCAATGCGGAGCAGCAGGCGCTGCGTGGCACTGGAGCATGCAAGCATTGGTGAGGCCACATCTCCCTTCTTTGCTTCTCGTTAGTGTTGGTCCAGAGGAGGAGGCCGGGGTGAACCCCGGGTAATTTCAGCCCAGCGGGAGGGGCGAGCCTGGAGGTCAGTTTCCCCATCCCGGTGCTTCGTGGTCCTGTCAGTCAAGCAGCACAGGGGTCCGCTAAGCTGCTTGTGCCGCCACACGATATTTGCTGTGACCTTCACCCGCGACGCCGCGGAAAGCCTTCCACAAGTTGACTTTGATTTTGAAGCTACGAGGGAAGCTGGGGAAACTCTGTCGTAAGACCGAGAGCGTTACGGCCGGACGCTGGCTGACAGCCGGCCTCCGGGGGCACAGGGATCTGCCGCCTCACCCCGTAGGCGGGAGGCGGGCCTTGCTTCACCTCAGGGAGGGCGCAAGGACCTCGGAGGGCCCCGGCCCGGCGGGGAGGCCGCCGTGCCCCGCAGCACCGCCGGGAGGAGCCGCCGTTGCCCGGAACGCCATTTACGACAGTCTCCCGGCCTCGCTGCACGGCGGCTGCGCGGCGGTTGGTTTCCGGCGGGGACTGGCGATGGCGTCCGGGTTTGAGAGCGAGCGGAGCTTGGCGGAGCGTAAGGAGCAGCGGCAGGCGCTGCTGGCGCAGGTGGGGTGCCCGGCCCGGCCTTGCCTTTCCCCGGGGACCGTTTAGCCTCTCTCCCTCGCTCCCCCAGGCCGGGTGCTGGGGCCGTCTCGTCCTGCGCGGGGTCGGTGCGCTCCTGAGGGCGGCCCTGGCCGCCGCCTCCCGCCCGCAGGCCCGCCAGCGGCAGCTGGAGGAGGGGGACGCCCTGGGGAGAGCCCCTTCTGCCCCGAGGGGAGCTGGGCTGCGGTACCGGCAGTGGCAGAAAGCAGCCGGGAACTCAGTTTTGAGTGGCAGCCGCCTGAGTTCATGGGTTTTGCCCCTTGTAGTGCTATTGAGCTGCTTGGTTTTTCTCTTACTACCTGTTTTTGTGCGTATGCCTCTGGAAAGAGTCAGGGTCGGTCTTCTTTACAACCCCGCTTCAGATATTTGTATACATTGATAAGATGACACCACCCCCGCTTCCCGGCCTTCTCTCCTCTAGGCTAAACAGTCCCAGCTCTCAGCTTTTCATTAAATGAGATACAAAAGGCAACTCCTTCCATCTCTTCCTGGCCTGTCTTTCCTAAGAGTCAGTATCCCTCCATTACAACACTCTGGTCATGGAGTAGTAGTAACTTGAACAGAAGTAGGACAGCCTGTTTTCGTGGAGCCAGGATGTTATTTGCTTGGTTATATCTTGCTGTAATGTTAGTTGAGAATTAGGAGGCTCCCACTCACAGATGCTTTCGTAGAGTTGCTGTGACTTTGAGACCTGTGCTAATCCTGATGCATGTTATTCAAAATCTGCCTATACACCATGCTTGGTACTTGTGTAGTAAGCTGCTGATTCTTGTTGTAACTTGTAGGTGGACTGAATGATAAAATAGTAAATGGCACATCAGTTAGATGACATGACTTGTTTTGAAGTTTAAGGAGTGGGGAATAACTGTATGGAAAGGAAAGTGTAAGAGGAGGACAGGGTATGGAAAAAGTATGAGGTTGTGATGATGGGCTTTTGAGAGAGGGAAGGCCAAAGTAAGCAGCAACCAGATCTTATTGAGCAAAGATATTTTCAGAAAAAAAGTAGTGAGAAAATGGCCTGAATAGCCTGAGGCTTATGCAGTAGTGATGTCTTTTCTCAAGGCAAAGAGGGAAGACAGAGAGAGGACTTCAGGTAATATATTGTGTCTCTCTTGCACAGTTGTGGAACTGTTTCTACGCAATAGAAGTTCCCTTCAGTGACTTCACAAGTGTGGGATGATCCTGCTGCACTGTGTGCTTCCCCCTTTTTGAGAAGCAGTTGCAGGGAAATTCCTTTAACTTAGTAATAGTGAATCATACTATCCTGCAAAAGTTTGTTGTTGTTGTTAAGATGTCTTTTGCTTTACTTGAACTGCTGTATGATACATTTAAGAGTGCTCCTTTGCTCCATTCAACCTCTTGGATGTTCAGAAAATACTTTTAACTGGAAGCGAAACTTATGTAGGAAACCATTATACTACTTTACCTTTTCTTCTCGGTTGGTGCCACTTGTACAGCAAGCTATCTGGGGCAATGCCACTCTCTTAGAATCATAGAACAACCCTGGTTGGAAGGACCTTTAAAGTTCACCTGGTCCAGCCTTCTGTGGGAAGGGGAGCCTAGATGAGATTATCTAGTGCTCTGTTCAGTCACGTCTTAAAATCCCTAGTGATAGGGATTCCACCCCTTGTCCTCTACATGTGGCTCCCTCCTTGTGAAGGGAGAGCCTCTGTCCTCCTTATAGGTGTCCTTTAAGTCCTGGAATACTGGGATGAGGTCCCTGCCTTTAGGTCTTTTCTCCCTGGAGAAGAGACATCTAACTCCTTCAGCCTTTCCTCATAGGGCAGGTTCTCCAGCCCATTGATCATCTTTGTGGCTCTCCTTTGGACCCTCTCCAGTCTGTCCATGTCTTTCTTGAATAGTGGGGGCCAGCACTGGACACAGTACTCCAGGCATGGCCTGATAAGCGCTAAGTAGAGTGGGATGATCACGTCTCTATTGCTGCTAGTGATGCCCATGCAAATGCAGCCCAGGATCCAATCTGCCTTTGTTGCTGCAGCAGTGCACTGCTGACTGCTGTGCAGCTGGTTGTCCACCAGGACCCCCAGGTCCCTTTCAGCAAGGCTGCTCCCCAGCCACACAGATCCGAACCTGTACTGGGCTCTTGGGTTATGTCATTCCAAGTGCAGGACCTTGCACTTGTCTTTGTTAAACTTCATGCAGTTCTTGCTAGCCTGCTCTTCCAGCTTCTCCAGGTGTCTCTGTAAGATGTCTCACCCTTCTGACGTGTCCACCTCACCACCCAGTTTGGTGTCATCAGCAAACTTGGTGAGGGTGCTTTCAGTCTCATCATCCAGATTATGAAGATGTTGAGCAGTGTGGGGCCCAGTATTGATCCTGGGGGACCCCACTTGTGACAGGCTGTCAGCCTGAGTAAAAACATTGGTAAATGGTTACTTTTTGTAAAAGCTTTTTACAGTGTCAGGTGTTAAGTAGTTTATTAAATAATCATTTTCTTCTGTTCTCATTTGCTTCTATTTGCATCAACAGTTTAACATGAAAAAAAAGTGTTCTGTGAGGATGTTGTTTAAAAATTTTGGTGTGACCTCCTCTTTCCAAATATCTGTGGATGGTTTTTACATTTTTTGTTAATATCTCTAAAGTACTGTTAATTTGAAGCAAGAAGTCTAGCATTAAACACTTCTGTGATGTTTTTGTAGTAACTGGATTGTGTTATTAAATATGCTGCAATCTGTGGAAAAGGCAGTAAATTTGTATTTAACCTGTCATTGTGTAAGGTCAGTCTCGATTCAGGGAGGTAGCAAAGCTGAGAAAGGAGGTTTGGTTGCAGTAGTGTTGGGAGAAATGCTACAGCAATGAGCCAAACTACTCATAGAGAAAAGGTTGAAGTCAGGGATGAGAGCACTTACTCATACAGATGATGTGCAGGGAAAAGGGGTGAAGGTTGGTTTTGGCAGAGTTTAAGTTGGTACTAGAAAGCATGGTATCTTGAATGTAGGGGCTATGCTTCTTACTGTTAGGATATGTCTTAAGAGGTCTTTGATGGTAATGTAGCTTCATAGGTCCTAGCTCTCAGTGTTAACTACATTCTTGTAGGTTTAGATGCTGCTCATCAGCCTTGTTGAAGAATATTAGAAAAACTGTTTTGGAGGTTTTAGAATGAAACTAAATTTGGTGTGTTTTCTTATCGATAGGATGCACTCTATTACAAGGTATGTATATAGGACCTGTGTTGAATTTTTTTTTTCTTTGATTTGAACAAGAAACAGACCATCAGCGTGGTTTTAAAAT
This sequence comes from Haliaeetus leucocephalus, assembly GCF_000737465.1. Taxonomy (NCBI): domain Eukaryota; kingdom Metazoa; phylum Chordata; class Aves; order Accipitriformes; family Accipitridae; genus Haliaeetus; species Haliaeetus leucocephalus. The sequence continues at coordinate 239,663 of NW_010972591.1, forward strand.
GCTATGAATAAAAATTACTCCTACATGGAAATCTTAAAAACATATCTGCAACTTTTGTGCGATGCTAAATAAAACCAAATGCACAACCCTAATTTTCTGTATACAACAGTGGGCTCAGAGTTGACTATTTACCACTCGGGAGTAATGACTGGGGAGTGAATAGCTCTATAAAGATGCTACATCATTGGTCAGACAAAAGCTAATCAAGTGTTAGAAGTTACTGGGAAAGCAACAAAGAACAAAGGAAATGGTTACACAGACAAATTACTGATTTCTGTATAATATCAAATAGCATATGCAGTCCTGGTCCCAGCATCTCAAAGAGAACTGAATAGCCTTGCAGGAGGTGGGAAGAAAGGTGTCAGAGATGATCTTGGTACAGACTGTCCAAGGAGACTAAAGGTTTTGAGATGGGGAAAAATAGGCTGAAAAAAGTTAATATGAGAGAGTTCTGTATAATCATAAGTGATATGGAGAAGGGAATAGAGAATCGCTATCTGTTGTTTCTTTCAACACAAGAACTATGTCCCATTAAGGGATTTGCAGGTAGCCAGCTCAGAGCAGACAAAAGAAATGAACTTTCAGCTGATGCACAGAGAACTTGTAGGGCCTCTTGTATAGCGTGTTGCAAATACTGACACTTCACTTCTATCCAGACAAGAGTAGCCTAAAAGCAAAAATATATGTTGGTAGTTATTAACTGAAAAGCTGCTGAGCCTCAAATTGCTGGAGGATAAAGGAATATTTTGGAGATGTCTTGCTTTGGGCTTAACCCTGTATTTACTTCTGTCAGCTTCCCTGGACATTATTGGATGTTTTTCACTTGGGGTACTAGCTTAGATTCTCAGTTCTCAGAATGACAGAGTGCTGAGAAATTCGATACAGGGAAGCAGGATGGAGTATAATTTGTGAAATACCAGGCACTATGGTTTTACAAGTCAGGTTTTTTTGTGGAGTGCAGGAAGGGGTCTTGAGACAATGACATTGTTTTCTACAGGATTTAACCATTAGAGGTGTATGGTCCCTATATGGCCATTGAGAAACTCTTGCAATATGACTTTTCAGCTTCTTTATTGCAAGTGCACGTTCTGGAGTTGGTGTTATTTTTCCATGGTATTATCTTTCCACTTTGAGCAACCTAAAGCTAAGGCAGACTCCATGACTTTCAGGGATTCACTTGGGTGCATTGGGTAGCACTGAAAACATACATTAGTGATCAGATGTTTTCCATTGCTGTTGCTTGTGGGATTGCTGTGTTCATCATCATATGTATGTCCTTGAACTATTTATTTTCCTTGCAGTAAGAACTAAAAGTTGAAGTAAGGAGAGGACATGCTGAAGGTTGGTAGTTTCCCCGCCATCCTCCTTTCTGTACCAGAGTTTTAGAATGTGTTAGCAAAAGTGTATAATAAGCAATTTTATCCTATTCAAGTTGATATGGGACACAGAAAGTTATAGAGTTTCCTTTATCCCTATTTTGGCTGCTAGAGAAATTTAGGAATGAAACTTTTTTTTAAAGAAAAAAACTCTTTACATGTTTCCTCTTCCCATTTATGGACTGAACAACCTAACATTAAGCTATGTAAAATGGCAAAATTTTTAAGATTTCTTATGTAGCCACTCTGTTATTTCTGTGCAAAATCAGTTTAGCATTTTGTAACATGGAAGCATGAGGATGTCTTGGTTGCCATGTCAGTACTCTGCTGTCTGCTATTCAGAAATGGAACTGACTTGCAGCCAACTTTTTGCTGACAGAATAACATTTCTGTCTTCCTTGAAGCTGAGAGACACTGTAACTTGCAAAGCCTGGAGATGAAAATATATATATATATATATAAAAATATATATATAGGCTATAGATATATATGTAATATGTACTGGTACTTCAGACGTGGTGACATACTACCATTTAAAACAGCATTTGATAAAGTGGTCAAATCTATATTTAGCTTAAATAATTGATGTTGTCGCCATTAAGTATCACACATTTAGCAATAATCAGTACTTAGCTAAATTTGAAATCCATTTTTGTTTCTTATGTTTTGAACTTTTCTTAATAAACTCTCTTTTGAATTAAGTTAAAAACAGATTTTGTTACGTGCAGGCATGAAAATCTTTCTTTTTCTCGGTCTGTTCAGAAAAAGAAGAAAGCAGAAAACAGACAAATGAAAATAACTAACCGCCCCTTGGGGGTACTCTGCCTGAAGTTTTATGCAGGAAAAATGTTGCAAATGGCAAATTAGTTGGTAGGGTTTTTTTGCTTCCCTACTTCTTACTGGGGAAGGAAAACCAGTCCTCATTTGAAGAAAATGAAGTATTTCTGAAGTTTATGAACTCCTAAAGATGTTCATCTATTGATTAAAAGAGGTATATTATTGGTAACATCAGTAACTGAGAACGGATTAATGTTTTAAGTGTATTGACTTTCTCTGCTTTACCCAGGTTACTTTGATTATGGTTAGACTGCCTGCTGCTATAGTGGTGGAATAGAACTGGGAGAAAACTACTGCAAGGCTTCATCTCAGTGCATTTTGGCCGTGTTGCTTGCAAAGGCAAAAAAAAAGATGCGCAGGGACTTTTCGCATGTGGCTGATGTAGTCAAGACAGTTATTTGGAGGTTGCAATCTTGGAGGCTCCTGCTTTTTGCTTTGTGAAATGCACTTGGGAAGCTGCATAGGTCTGTCTTCTGATAATCTGAGAAGTTTGCAGAAATGACTGTACGTCAGCAGTTCTGTTTCTGGAAAGATGTTCAACCAACTCACCTTAAGGAGCTTTGAGTTATAAAATATTGAAAATTAGTCTGTCTTCTGTTCTACAGAGTATGTAGTTGGGGCTAAGATAAAAGGGAGCTCTTTAACTCTGGCTCTTGAAAGCTAGGACACTGAGGAGTCTGAAGGAATCGTCACAATCTCTTCAGAAGTAATTCTCCCCCAGTCGAGTATCGCGGTTTCAGCCCAGCTGGTAACAAAGGACCACGCAGCCGCTCGCTCACTCCTCCCGCTCCCCTCCAGTGGGATAGGGAGGAGACAGAGGAGAGAAAAGAAAAAACCTGGAACCGCGAGGGTTGAGATAAAGGCAGTTTACTGGGACAACACAAAGAAATTACAACAACAACAACGCTACTAATGAAAGAGTATACAAAAAGAGTGATGCACAGTGCAACTGCTCACCACCCGGGACCCGACGCTCCGCCACTTCCCCCCACCGAAAGTCGAGCCCACCCCCCGTCCAGCTCCCCATTTATATACTGAGCATGATGTGACATGGTATGGAATAGCTCCTTGGCTAGTTCAGGTCAGCTGCCCCGGTTATGCCCCCCACTTCCCAGGTTCCTGTAAACATTAACTCTATCCCAGCTGAACCCAGGACACCGAGGTCAGTAGAAGAATCTGGGATTAGCTCACTCTTGCATATTCCATATCCACAATAATCAACAGATAACATATAGTAGATTTTGAAACAGTTATAGAAATAGAACAGATTAATACCTTTTAAAATAAGCTAAACAGAAGAAGTTGCTTCTTGTTGATTTTTTTTTAAAAATTTATTTAATGTTTTTGGCCAGTTATGAACTTACACTTCTTTTGAAGAACCAAAATGCCACCAAAGTCATTGATTGAGATTTCTCTTTTATATTTTGGAAATGTATTCTTTTATGTGTGTAGTCTGTCCTCCCAGCTGCATTGGTAACACCCAGCAGCTGGTAATGTTTATGATAATGATCAGTAATCACATAATTAAGTGTTGACATGCAAATTGTTATTAAGCTCCAGAAATAGCGTCTTGTTTTGATGGGATAGTTTGTGACACTACTGTTTTAGTTTGCAAGTTTAGAACTAGAAAATAATCTGATGGGTGTTTTGGCAAGTTCAGGGATGTGTACTTTTCCTAGACATGAATGGTTTTTTTTTGGTAAAAACTAGCAATAATTCAATTTTGAATTAATTCTTGCATCTGTGCTAAGACATGGTATTTCTGTACTTCAGGGCTACTCTTCTGTAACTTGTGTTTTTTCATGGACTTTGAGTCTTTCACTCTTTGGTCTCTGAGGGTGATGTGATTTGACCATTCCTTCTGCATAAAATCCTGCCTTTTAATTATTAAGGATTACTTAGATTACAAGTTTCTTTTGATAGCAGTACGTATTGATTTAAAAAAAAACCCCACACTTGAGCACAGGTAAGAAAGACCTCACTCAGTATTTCAAACAAATAAGATATTCTTGAAACGATGTAAATAAAACGATACCTTGAAACAGGTTCATTGCACAAACAAGAAATTGTGTGTTTAGTTTTATTTAGGTTTCTGAAAAAATTTATTTGAGATGTGCAAGCCATTACTTCTGGAAACATCTTGTTTGATGCTTTTTACTCAGACTTCTACCTTTATTTTTGTTTTATATTTTTTGGTTTATTTTCTTTGAAAATACAACCTAAAATTTAAAAAATCCTAATGTGTAACAATATCACTGGGTTCACTGTATTTGAGCTCTAAACGAGCTGTGAAATCACCAGGTTTTCTGGTGAAGTACAATCCGGTATTTCCTCATAAAAGCCTAACCATTAGGTTGTTGCAGTGATTAGCATTTGCCAAGGTGATGGAATGCTTTGGCAGTATTTTACATGGCAGTTGTCAGCGGAAAATTACAGAAATTTCTCTTTAGACAGGAATTAGTAGCAAAACATATCACTGTTAGGGTTTATAGAGCTGTTATTTGTTGGAAGTTGCTTTGGTGCTGTAATACTAAGCACCTCCTTTTTGTTCTTTCTCTTTTTTAAATCCTTTATGAAGTGTTACATTCCTGACTCTCTCTGTCAAAGGAAATAAGCATGTCAATATTACTATACTTACTTAAATCTTTGAGTGATATTAGGATAGTAACAGCACTGAGAAATGAATATTGCCTTTTCACAAAAGGTTTTCAACATTTGACAAAGCACCTCTGTAGGCATTTTTGCAAGCAACATCTTTAACAGACAGGTCATTGTATAAGGTGAGTGATGAAGACAGATGTCTTCATTGCTGTGTTCTGTAAGTCCTTCCTCTAGAGCTTGCTCTGCTACAGGAGTGGAGAGGTCCTACATTAATGTGAAGTATCTGCCTATGGTTTCCTAGCAGTAGTAGCTACTGTAGTACATCTGTTTATCTGTTGTCTATCTGTCTGCAGCTGTACCAGCAGAAACAGTTCCGGCCTCCCAGATGTTTCTGACTGAAGGTTGACCTCTCCTACATCTGCTCTTTAAATCGCATGTCTGACTGTTCTGTAGTGGTTATTGATCACAAGAAGCTTAAATGATTTAAATGATGATCATTTCAGTGACCTGTCTTCTGTGCCTTTTGACAGGTGAAAATGACAAAGAGCGGTGACGTTTCCAGCTGGCAGGGCTGTGTCTGCTGGAGGTGGAGGTACAGGCAGCACTCTGGCTCAGTTGTGATTTGGGAAGTTGGGATGGAAGCTGAGTCCTTTCCTGTCCTCCTTGGGGAAGCTTTGTGGATGTAACAATAATCGGAATATTGAGGGATGAAAAAAGTCTAAGCATTCACAAAAACAAGTGTGTTAGAGAATTGGCAGGGCATCAGAACTGCAAGGAAGGGTATGTTCAGGTTGCCTGAAGGTAAGCACTTATGTAACCAGGGCTCTCCTGCCCTGAGCTTTGGGGTGATGGAAGCCAGGAGGGTAATATAGGCCACAGCAGCCTTTCTGATAGCTGAATATTGGAACTGGTAAATGAGTGGAATGGTTTGTGTGATAGGATGGGAGATGGTCCTGAAATTAAAAAGAAAAGCTCATTGGTTAGATTTTGGGTGCCTTATGTTGGTGTCTGAAGGGTAGACAGCAGGAAGCCGCACTGTGCTGTTGGTGGGATTCATTTTGTGTCAGGGCGGTCCTTGAAGTGGCTTCCCCTGAGGCCAGAGTGCAGGGACAGGCCTGTGTGGGGAAGGTAGTGGGAACACACGAGGGGGCGCGTGGAGAGGTGAGGTGTGGGAACAGAGCCCTGCCTTTCAGTGGCAGGTAGCCATTAGAGCAGCTTAGCTGTTACTGTGTTGGATGTTTTTGTCACACTGTGTTGACCTGGTGTTGTGCTGTAGAGTTTCTTATGATTGTTTGTCAGAGAAAAAAGGAATTTTTCTTCTTTTGGATGGAGACATTGACTATTGAATGGTGGTGATTATCATCTGAAGAACTAGAGGTTGACCACAGTTAAAGATGGGAAATTGGATGGTCTCTGTAGTTCTATGGAAAATTTTCTCTGGCCTTGGCGAGAGCTGAAATGGTAAATAGAGTTGGGGTCAGGAAAGAGTGTTGGTCAGGGTTTCTGTGAGCTGGGAGGGAGTGTTTTAGCCTGTCTCCCTAGGTGACATCCCTGCATCCCTTTTGGACATCTGTGGGGGACTGTCATGTAACAACCTCCATTTATTGTGTGACCTAGACTTTGGCCATTGGCAGTGTCTTTGATCTTTTCTGCTTCTTCCTGGGGTGGCATGGTGTAATTTGAACAGCTTTTGGTGTTCGTGTCTGCAGTGTATTACAGGCTGTTTGGAGCAAGTTTTGTTCTTCATTTAGCAGATACTGTTGTCAGCAACCACGCACGCTGGCCTTAATGACCTGCCTAATGAAAACCAGAAAGCAATTTCCCTGAACTTGATTTTCGTCCTCATTCAGATGGGGCTGTGAAATCCAAGACCCTTTGGCCTGCTTGTGGTAAAGACTGCACAGTTTGGCTCTGTTCACCTTGGCAAACATAGCTAACATAGTGCTGTAGAGTAATGTTTTTGTTGCACCTTACCAAAAGACCTTTCAGAATGCTTTGCCAGCATTATACTTCACCTTGTGCTTATTGCAAAGGAGACTATGAGCAACTTTATTAGGGTGTTGCAGAAGTATGTAATGTAGCATGATGCTTGCCCTCCTTGACAGATTGTGGCTTCTAATGGTCCTCTGTGTTTGTGTGTAGCATGCACAGTCATTTGCATAATTAATGCATTACTTTGAAATACAGGTATTTCAGAAATGTAGCATCCTATATTTATGGAGAAAAAAGTTAAAAATATTGCAGTGGTGACCTAAAATGTACCTAATGTTAAGTACTAATTTGTGAAGGGGAAAGGGTAAATTGTTGGATATTTTTGTGGTATCATAAAGTATTAATGAACCTTAATGTGAATTAAATGCTTGAACTCCTGTGGGTTGAGATGTGAAACTATTAGAGTTAGCCTTCGTAGCATAGAACAGTAAGTCTGACAGGGGACTTAACTAGTTTTTCTTCCTTTTCTATATTTTTATAAGATGCTAGTAAGCCCTGCGTCATTATAAAAGACAAGTAGAATAGAAAGGTAAGGTTTGAAGCTAATAAAGTAGTGTAGACAGGTTTTCCTCCTCCCTCCCACTTGAAATAATTGTGTGTGAGGGGAAAGCATTCACCAACACTAAAAATGAATACTGTAATTTGATGGTAGAGGGAGCTAGATAGTTTTTAGAGATAGAAAGGATCAGAGGGTATTGCTGCTAACTTTCTAGTCTCATGTTAAAATGATAATTTAGGTGAAAACACATCTTCTTTAATCTTTTTAAATCTCTAGGCAGCTTTCTCTTTTTATTTTACATACAGATATTAAGATTCTTCTATGTTTTTTGTCTTTGTCTAAGAATAAACAAACTTTCACCTGATGCTTTTGTGTCTGTCTCTCTCTTTTTAACAGTCTGGTGGTATTGCCACTATCGATTCATCTTGCCCAATCCGGTTTCATTTAGTATTCAGGAGACAACAGTCTGTAGTTTGATGATTTCTAGTCATTCTGTGTTCTGAATATGTATTTGTATACTTCAGCCAAGACGATGATCCACCTCTTTTTTTAGGATCATGTATCTCAATTACCTAAATACTTGCTTGCATTTTTTCTGTTTATTCTTAGATCTAACAAAAAGTATAAAAACTCCTTTTGTACCTTATTTATAATGTTAACTTCATTTTATGCAATGTATATGTAACTTTGGTAACATGAAGGAAATAGTAATTTTATTTAAAAATATACCTGTTATTATAGAGAAGGGTAAGAGGCTAAATTTTCCTAGACAGGCAAACAGCATATTAAATAAAGACATCTTGGTAAGCTGATCTTGATTGCCCTTTGAGGTGTTTATAGGTTTATAATGTCCAAGAGCTGCTAAAGGGGTGGAAGGGAACTGTTGACTCCAGCTGCACGTCTTTCTCAACCAAAAGTGAAATGGAGTATGCAGAAAACCTGTCCTTTTTCCAGTCTAAACTTTGGCAACGTTTCATGTTTACTTGCAGAACAAACAAGCTTGGAGTCTGTTTTTGTTGTGTTTTTCCCCATCTAGAACTATATTCAAGTTCCTTTTATCTCCACTGTTTCATCTCTGTCCAGTTATAAGCTTAAGTTTTGTGTATGTGTGGCTTGTAGATATTTTGTGAGTTGCATAGCTGAGGTTATTACCCTCTACTTGTCCACAAATGTGGCATTTTTAATTATTTTGGTCAGATTAATATATTTTTAAGACAGAAGGGCCATTGTCATCTGTATGTGTATTGGCTTTGTGTGGTACGGTTTTGGTAGCGGGGAGGGGGGGGTTTACAGGGGTGGCTTCTGTAAGAAGCTGCTGGAAGCTTCCCCTGTGATACATTTTTAAGAAGGGAAAAAAAAGGACAGATGGAAACAGCCGCCAGAGAGAGGAATGAGAACATGTAAGAGAAACAACCCTGCGGACACCCAGGTCAGTGAAGAAGGAGGGGGAGGAGGTGCTCCAGGTGCCAGAGCAGAGATTCCCCTGCAGCCCGTGGGGAAGACCATGGTGAGGCAGGCTGTACCCCTGCAGTTCATGGAGGTCCACGGTGGAGCAGATGTCCACCTGCAGCCCGTGGAGGACCCCACGCCGGAGCAGGCGGGTTCCTGAAGGAGGCTGTGACCCCATGGGAACCCCGTGCTGGAGCAGGCTCCTGGCAGGACCTGCGGATCTGTGGAAAGAGGAGCCCACGGAGCAGGTTTTCTGGCAGGACTTGTGACCCTGTGGGGGACCCACGCTGGAGCAGTGTGCTCCTGAAGGACTGCACACCATGGAAAGGACCCATGCTGGAGCAGTTCATGAAGAACTGCAGCCTGTGGGAAGGACCAACGTTGGAGAAGTTCATGGAGGACTGTCTCCCGTGGGTGGGACCCCACGTTGGAGCAGGGGAAGAGTGTGATGAGCCCTCCCCCTGAGGAGGATGAAGTGGCAGAAAATAACGTGTGATGAAATGGCCGTAAACCCCATCCCCATCCCCCTGTGCCGCTGGAGGGGCTTGGTAGAGAATCCGGGAGTGAAGTTGTGCCCAGGAAGAAGGGAGAGGTGGAGGGAAGGTGTTCTGAGATTTGGTTTTATTTCTCATTACCTTACTGTGGTTGATTTATAAATTGAGTTAATTTTCCCCAAGCTGAATCTGTTTTGCCCATGATGGTAATTGGTGAGTGATCTCTCCTGTCCTTATCTCGACCCACAAGCTCTTTGTTATATTTTCTCTCTCCTGTCCAGCTGAGGAGGGGGATTGATAGAACGGCTTTGGTGGGCAACTGGTGTCCAGCCAGGGTTAACCCATCACAGTATGGACTAGAACAGAAAATATCAGTCAGCGATTTCTGCATGAACTTTCAAGGGTATTGTCCCAGGTGGATAGATGTCTCAGGGTGGCCAGGGTTAGCCAGTGAGCTCTCTGGATCATGGAGAGGTAGCAGGAAACATCCCTCCATTTTTTGGAGTCGGGGGTGGTTTTGGCGGCCCTGTTACGCTTAACAGCTATTTCACTCTCACTGAATTATAGTCTTGCTTATTCTTTTGTTGGTTTGTTTATTTATAAACTGGAAAACTGTTCTGATATTGGAATAAATGTCTCAACGTGCTCTTAACTCATTCTTTATTGCTGCCTTTTGAATTTAAAGATGTAGCATTCATCCTTGTAGACTGTCAGCTTCATTCTAGAGATGGAAGTTCCAGTCTCGGCCTTTTTATTTGAGCTGCCTTAAACTCTTTTGTTTTGTTCTGTTTTGCAGAGTCCCTTCTTTTAAAATTAAGTCTGGGTAGCAGCCTTGCCTTGCTTGCATTTAAATGCATTAGAGTGTTTATCACCTCAGGCTTATAAGAAAGTAGACGATGAAGGTTTAAAAGGGTGCTTTGTTTGGGCACAGATGTGTAGTATTTTGAGTTTTTTTTTGTTGTTTTGTTGTCCTTTGTGCCACTTTCAATGTTGATAATGACAATGTTCAAAAATACAACAACACTCCTACCTTATGAGTTAGCTTGCCTTTTTTTTAAACTCTTAATCTTAATTTTTTAGCATGTGTTTCTGTTCATTGAACCCTTATGGCATATGGTCATCTTCCTGCAAGCCTCAGTTTCTATCAGTACAAAAGCTGCAGATTTCCTTCTTGGCTGTATTGAAAAAAGACAAACTGGCCCTTGGTAGGGAGGTCGCTGTCATGCGCAGTGCATGGGGTTGTATCTATAGTTTGTTACAAAGAACTAATAGCTAACCAGGAGGAAAGACTTCAACTGGTTGTCTAATCTCCTGAGTGTTGTGAGGGGTGTTTGTTTGTTTGTTTGTTTTAAAGATTGGTCTTTTTTAAACTTGTATGTGATCTCTTGGCTTATGATTGAAAACATTCTGGTAAAACTTGGTGTTTCAGGATGAAAACCAAACTCTACCTTTAGTTTTTGCTTTGACTTTAGTTATGTAAAGAAACCCCCCACAAACAAACAAAAAACCAAAAGCAGGCTCAAATGCACAAGACTTATCTCACACAAAATTAGGGTTGTGATTATATGACTTGCCTCCTGTTTAATCAGGTGTGGTGATATATTGCACTTTGGGATAAGGAGTTTCCTAATGGCAAGTTATATTTAAGTAAACTTGGTTTTGATTCTGCTGAAAGTAATACAGGGAACTTCAGAGGCTGAAAAGGTCATTACTTTATTGATGTGGTTTATGAAAATCCTTTTCAGGAATTGAAACTGTCTGCAGTGATTATTATTTTTTCAGAAGTAGTAGTAAGATTCCTTCTAGTTTTATCTCCATAACCAGAAAGGGAAGAACATTCTGCAGCCCAAAATGCTAATCCTTCTATAGCTGTATATTCCTTTAGAGCGTGGACTTCTGCATGTCCAAGTTTTGCACCTGGCTGTGATATTTTCAAAGTTGCATGAGCACAAAGGTACCTTCTTGCTAACTTCTCAAATTAACAGCTGGTGAGCTGTGCTTTGCAATGGAGTATTTGCCCAGAGAATTTTTTGAAACAGAAAAATCAGAAGTCCACTATATCATATCATATCATATGTAGTTCATGAAGGTTATAAGAACAGGAGACTTCTCAGAATGAAGAACCGAAGTTGAATGTTTTTGTTTCACTCTTGTTTAGGATGATAGGATGAAATCAGTGCTAGAGGAGCTGCAAAGCTGTAGCTTGAGAAAGTAGGGTGCATAATATATTTTAGCTGAATTTCCCCTTTAATGTGTAATCCAAAAGTATTTTTATTGCAGTCCTCTAAAAGGAAAAGTTCTCAAGCACAGTTCTCAACATTGCGTATGGTTGTGTCAGTGTGGCTTACAAAGGTGTGTCTGTCAGTAAATGCTGCTGGACTCCGTCTGGTTATTTTTCTTCTCTGTTTGTCTTAGGCCAAAATTAGTTATGAAAAGGAGCAGAGGCACAAGCTGCTAAAGCATCTACGAGGTGAAAATACATGGATGCTTGCTGATGTGAATGAACGTGTGGAACAACTCGAAAAGGTGTTGGAACTGTGCACTGAATTGTGTTGTTAGCTTTACAGCATGTTTGAACAGAAGGCTTTGAGGGCTTTAAGATGATCTTTAAAAACCTCCTGATTTTCTAATTCTTTATGCTTTGATATTAGCTTTTTTTTCAGTGGAAATAATCTTTTACTCACAAAGAGGAAAAATTTCTGTCATTCAATTCCAGCTTTAATTTTTACAAAATGCAGAAGAGCAAGCACTGCCAGACAAAAATAGTCCCATGGGAAGAAATCTGGAGGATCCAAGGCTTCATAGCAGTCCCATTTGGGGTCATTCACACAAGAAGCCTTAATGGAACCTCTGAATATCGCATCCTTTTAGTGTAGTAATCTGGGCAGATACTTCAACAAAGGACAGATGTGTGTTGATGATGCAGTGATTCTGGAGGAAATAGATTTGACCGAAATAAAAGTAGTGTAGAAGATATTCTATGTATAGTTATAGTTTCTTAGTTCCAGTAAAAAAAGATACTGAGAGGGGGAAGAAAAATTGATGACCGATGTGAGGCATGCCCTCCCTGCCTGTGCCCAGTGTTGGTGTCCTGTCCCGTCGTCCCCGCCCCCCACCCCCCCTCACCCCAACAGAGGAGAGAGAAGGTAGTAGAACTTAAATGTAGCTATGTCCAGCTGTGTGTGTTTTACCTTTTTCAGTGTGGTTTGGCAAGTAGGTTGTGATTGTTTTTCTTGTATGTGGGTGATTTGGTTTACTGGATCTCATTTACAAATATTTACTTGTAGGAACATTCTGTGCAGAAAAAAAAGAAAAAGGATAAGCATTCAAAAAAAGCGAAGAAAGAAAAGAAGAAAAATAAGAAACAAAAATCTGAAAAGAAGGTTGACTTACTTGATAGTTCTTCGGTAAGTAAGAAACTTTAAAGTGCTTCAAATGACATTTTTAAAACCTGCACCATTTTAGTTTCTGTGGCTACACATGGTTAGTAAAATTAGACTCATTCTTGCCATTTTCTGTTGGGAAAAACTGAGGCAAAGTTTGCCTTTTTAATATACTGAGTATTTAATCAATTTAAAAGATGCTGTTATTTGAGTGCTTGTGAATTTTATAATATTCACTCATTAGGAACAAAGGTATTTACAGTTTTTCAGGAGAGAGAACTTGGGAAAAAATCCTCATTCTAGAACAGCGTGCAAAAATTCGTAGGTTCCCTGTTGTCAGTTGTATATGGTAGAATGGTGTGTCTAAAATTGCAAATACTTGACTTTGATTTTAAGCGTGAGTTAATGTTGCCTTTTTCCATAGATGTTCAGCCACCAAGACTCCCAACAACATGGGAGTTGTATGTGGATCTGAAGGAAGGCTCAAACTTTTGCATTTGAATCTGTACACAGATGCCCTCACATTGAGGGGCAAAACAGTACACAGATGGTATTAGAAATCTGAGTGCTGCTTTCTGACCATGTTGTGTAAAACATCCTCCCAGCATTTTGGTGCAAGTCGGGTAGTGCTGTGATTTTTTTCTTTTCAGAGAGTCTCTTTTATTGAATGAAAGAACATGCAGTATGATGAGATTTATTTTCCAGGGACTGATATCAGAGGTGAACTAGGCTTTTCAGTGTGGGAAGTAACCTTAGGCACAAACGTCCCACATTTCCCATGGGAGTCATCAAAACCCCTCAGATCACATCAGTGAGACCTCGGAAACAACACAGTTCTGGCTGATACCTTTGATCCAAAGTCTGTTATTCCCATGACAGGTTCATGTAAATAGCAAAGAAACTCTGTTCAATGGAGTCCTATTTGCTTCAAGTGTAAAATCTCAGTACGCTGTGGCAAGTGCAAGTGTAGGAAGTTGGATATGAAAAAAGGAGGAGGTAGCATGTACAGTGCTTTATATTATACTGTGTTACTGATTTTACTTTTTTAATGTAGAACATAGTAATGAATTTAGATTTTTTTTAATTTTGTTTTTTTAATGCCATAAAACCAATTCATTTTGGTTTCATTCTGACAGTTAACTTTAGCAGTGTTATGCTAATAAACTGTCAGTATGAACTAGTGTTACATAACTGTGATGTGCTCATGAAGTATAGTGGAATGTTTTGATTATGAAGGAACACTCTCCTATGGGAATATCAATATTCTATTTTTATTATCAGTATTTTAAAATAATAAACAGTATTATATTAGTAATGCTAATCAGAATCGATTTTGATTATCAGTATACTTGGTAAGTATTGCATTTTATCAACATATAAAAGTATGTTAAGGTGTTATTGTTATTCTTTACATTAAACTCTATTTTTAGGATTCCTCAGTTGAATGGGTTGAGTCAAATGTGTCACAGTCAGATAACACAGAAAAGGCTTGGAAGGTCAACAAGCAATCACATGCTGAGAAAGATCCCTCCCTGCAGGTGAGCAGCCTGATAACGACTCTAGAAATAAATTCAGCGTGACCAAATGTGAAACATGCTTAGGTTTCTTGACAGCTCTTTTGCAGTGTGTTGAACAAAACCTATTTTACAGACAAATGTCTTTGTTTAGCTAGGTAAATGTTACATTTCATTCATTGGAAGACTTCTCTACCTAATACTTGCTTAGTATTTAACAAGGCACTACGCTTAAAATTGCTTAGTGCTAATTCCTTTCATCATGTTTTGAGGCTCTAGCAACTTAAGCTTAATTTTCTTGAAGAGGCCTACTTAATGATCTTTACTAGACATGTTATTTTTTTCTGCATAATTTTGGTGGCTATTCTACAGTTGAATGAATTTTTGCTTCTGTGGTTCTTAAACAGATATAAGGAAGAGAGGTGTAGAACATTTCAGCAACTATATTTATGGCATCAATGCCTCTTTTGATCTTCCTATGTGATTTCTGTGCCCAGTAAGCAGTGTTTATTCTGGAAAATGGAGTAATTCTGAAGTGAACTGATGTGATTTTAGTAATGTAAACGTACTTAGATATCATGACATCCTCAGTTGTGTGAAAATGATGATTTTTAATTTAGTGTCTAATTCCACTCCTGAAAAAAGTTCCTGTTTCTCATTCTGAATTTGTGCATCTTGTTAAGAGAACTAAAAAGGATCTCTGAATCATATCTATCTTCTTGGAAAAGTATAAAGTAATGAAATATAAATCCTTATGTATGTTGTGACAACTTATACTGCAAAACCTTCCCGCTCCCCCC
>NW_010972591.1:254617-264879 GCF_000737465.1 Haliaeetus leucocephalus
CCCCCCCCAACCCCCCCCCCCCCCCCCCCCCCAAGCATTTCTCGTATAATGTGTGCCCTGGGCTTGTTTATTTTTGGAGCCAGAGCGTGCTTTTGAAAGGAATCTCCTGGTCATCTCTTCTTTTTGTATTTTGGCTCACATTATGAAAAAGTCTAGGAGCATGTAAATCCATTTTCTGTTGGATTAAACTGAATTAGAAGATATGTTCTCAAAGTGTATGTAAAGTGCTCCACAGGACCAGTCTTGGATTAGTCCAGAGTGCTTACTTAAAAAAAAGACATAAACAAACAAACAAAAAATCCCCAAATGGCTGATCAGAAGCCTGTACAGAAGACAGTCAGGCTCTTTTCGGTGGTGCCCAGTGACAGGGTCAGAGGAAATGGGC
This sequence comes from Haliaeetus leucocephalus, assembly GCF_000737465.1. NCBI lineage: Eukaryota > Metazoa > Chordata > Aves > Accipitriformes > Accipitridae > Haliaeetus > Haliaeetus leucocephalus. Next base: position 255,003 of record NW_010972591.1, read on the forward strand.
ACAAACTGACATTACAGGAGTTTCTGTCTGAATATCAGGAAACAGTGTTTTATTTACTGTGAGGGTGACCAGGCACTGGCACAGGTTAGCTGGAGAGGTTGTGGAATCTCCATCCTTGGATGTATTTACAAGCCATCTGGATGTGGTCCTGGGCGACTGACTCTAGGTGGCTATGCTTGAGCAGGCGGGTTGGACCAGATGACCTCCAGAGGTCCCATGCACGTCCACTTCTGTTGATCCACATTGGTTGCTAATGTGGGTGTAGATCCTATTGAATCACTTGAAGATAAGTTATTTTTCAGTTCCTCCTCTTGTTATAAGCGGTGACGAAAAATTGTACGCCAGCCCATGGGTAATCCAATCAAAGTTTATTGAAGCAAGCGGCAAACAGGCAAAACAGCGCTGGGCGGCCAGGGAGTCTCTGCTCTACCAAGGGCGCGTGCCCCCCCCTTCAGAGTCCCCTTTTTATAGTTTTTTCTGTTGCCAGGTTAGAGTCCAGAGTCCGGGCCCACGTGGGCTTGTGTAGTATCTTCTGCGATTGCACGCCTTGTTGCTGCGGGAGTCGTGGGATGAAGGCTGTAGTCTTCTTCTGTGTTTCTTGTCATCTGGAGCGTGCGTACTTTAAAATACCTCCTCATTAGGCATTGAAAGCTAATACATCTTGTTCACTTAGCAAGACATTGCAGTTACAAAGTTTCCAACCGCACCTGCTTGCAAAGGCTAACAGTGCCTTGGAAAAACAAACACATTGTGCAAGGCTTACAGAACCGGTTTGATTAACAAACACATGAATTTATCACACTCTTTTCTAGAAGAGATCCGAGAAGTGGGATGTTGTATTTCACCTTTGAAATTCTCTGGTGTGTTGCCTAATACAATTTTTAAGTAACAGAGAAAGCGTGACATATGGTATCTGTTCAGATTGACAACTCAGACTTGAGCCCTACTGAAGACATGAAGACTCTTCTGCAAGGACATGTTTCAAAATAGGTGTAATCTTGTCATTTTGGTTGCTATGCTGTGATAAATAAATTTAGTCTCAAACAGGATTCCAATCAAAGTTAACAATTTATTAAATTAATAAATGCAAGCAAACAGCACTGGACACGCCAGCAGCTTCTGCTCTACCAAGATGCGTGCTGTGAAAAACAACCCAGCTTCTTTTATAGTCTAACATTAGTTACATATTCATACTAGGTGTGTTCTTCTAAAAGACTCTCCACCTCCTGGTGCTGTGGGTGCTGTAGTTCTCCTAGAAACTTCTTAAACTCTCCTCATTGGCTGAGGGTCTCCTATACAACGTATCTCCGACCAAGCTCTCCACTGCTCGGCCCACAGCAGCCATCCTGTGTAACAGCCGACACCCCGCACAGCACCAGCTGCGATGACCAGAACCCAAACAAGTTCACAGCAGACACCTCCCCCTCAACAAATGCATACCACGAATGGCCCATCAAGATCCTAAGTACTGCAGTCTCTGAGGCCAAACACACATCCAAATGCCTCAGTTCTCCCCCAGGATCTCTTGTTTAACACTGTGCAGTTAACAACAAAACCGGTTTTGGGCTGGCAAAAAAGAACTATATACATATCATCTGTCTCCTCCCGGCCTGCGGTTATACGAGGACCAACAAAATGGTTAAAGACAGTGAGGGTCACATTTTATTATGCGGCCCTAGCATTGTTTATATTGACACGAATCAGATGAACACATTTCACATATACTATCCACAGAAGTGTTCCAAATACTTGTTTTTATAGAGTAGTTTATAATGTGTATGTCACTGCTTTCTTTCGAGGCTTCAGGTTTTGTGCATATAAAGGTGGTAGGTGTATCTAGGCTTTTTATATGCTGCTTTTCTTTAGAGAATAGTCTTCATTTTTAAAATGTCCTTGGCCTGGCTTAGGTTTTGTAAATGCAGTTTTCTACCTGTTATTGTGGGTACAGTTCACAGGATTTAGATGTGTAACTGTGTGAGGGTGCAGTTAGTGCCTAGATATCTGAGGTATGAACTGTGCTCAGTTACTGATTGTGGATTTTGTATACAGTAGAAGACATGTAAGAGGTCATGAAGTCAGAATTAGTAAGATGGAAAGGAACTGGTCTGGATGTACAGTGCTTGTTTAAGCAAATAATAAGCAGTCTATATGGTTCACATGTTTACTAGTGTCTTAAATACATTGTGAAGATTTCAAATTACAGAAGGACATTTGTGAAATTCATTTGTGTAAGTGAATATTAAATAATTGAAAGATTGGGGCTCTTAAAATAGTACTTGCTTTTCATTAAAGTATTTCATATGTGTTTGTAAAACCTACACTGTTCATCGTAACTAACATTTGTCAGTAGTTGCACTGGTTTGATTTGTGCCTAACCCATGCTTTTTTTTTTTTTGGAAGTATGAACACTGATTCTGTTTATTTTAAAGAGAGAAGAATGGATGAATTTAGACTTTATGTCATTGAAAACCACGTCAGCAGCAGCTGTCAGAGGTGAAAGACACAAAGAAAAAATATTGGAACGACAGAAAGCTCAAGAACTTGAGCAAGTAGGAGGAATTAATATATCAATTTTTTTCTGCATCTTACTAAATTTTGTGTCATGAATGAACCAATCAATTGGTTCAAATATGTTAAGTGTTTGTATAGTTTTTAAACTAATGCCTGATGTGTTGTGTGATAGTGATTTTAATTAAATTGTTCAGTTATTTGTTCTGTTTGGGATGGGAAGGAAGGGTTCATACAGCAGGCTTATCTTGTGGAGAAAACACTTTAAACTATCTCCTAGGTAAGGAGAAAGCGAGTTTTGTTAGTACCAAGTTCTGTAATATTTGAAGTGCTTCTGAGATATTTTCCTTAATGACAGACTGTTGGTCTGGCCTTCTTCCCCATGGTGTGTGTGAAGGGAACACCATTATTTTGTGTGATAAAAGCTAACCTAAGTTACTGTGTTTAAAGTGTAGGGTGCTGAGGCTTGTTTTCTTCCTGAAGAAAGAATTCAGAGTAGTTGCTGTTACTTTCATGCCACGGTTGTGCATGAACATATGGGTGGATCAGGGTCTGGCTGGGGAAGGGGTTGCTGTCATTACATTAGTTCTGTTTACGTACAGTTGCTGGCTGCTTCATTTGTTCATTCAGCTCCTTAAATGCAATACAATGTAGTCTGATCTGAAAACATAGTTTTGGTTATTTGTCTTATGAGAAGGGATATTTGTTTTTTCCCTGCATAATTTTTTGCTGAGCATTTTTTCTGAACTGCTGAAGGACCATTTAATGTGGAGATCTTAAATCACCATAATGTCAGCATGTATTATATGGTTGATGATGATTTATATGTATTTGTGGTCCTAGAAGAATACGATTTTTATAGACTCTGCCACCCAACCACGTGCTCTCCAGTTTTATACTTTTGTGTTTTCTACACCAGAATGTCTGTCCTTTCTTTGATACCCAAAACAATATATACAACAGATGCATACAGCATGCCAATGGTGATGATGAGTGTCAGTGCTGGAATGCATGATCAACCCTTTTCTCCAGTGGACTTCCTTGCCTGCTTCCAGAGAAGTCAGTTGACAGAATCACAATAAGAGATCTAGTTTGAGGGTGAAAAGCAGTAACTTGAGGTAAAACTAAGAGCCCCCATAACAGCAGTGCTTCGGACACAAGTGCATATTACTGCTATGCTGGCAATGCAGTCAAATAGTAGAACTGCTTCTGTGTAATAAGGGTGCCAGCTAAGCACATGTTTGAGAGCTTTGACTCTGGATGGAGTTACATTATTTCTACCTGTGTTTAGATAGCACAAGTTATGAGTAAGCTGTTCTATTCCCACACAAGTCTCACAAAATTTATTTATCGAGTATCATAGAAAATACAAACCATATGCTATGCACACATCAAAATTATTTCTGTTTTAGGCCATGCTGTCTGAGAGAGAACTCAATCCCTATTGGAAAGATGGTGGTACAGGTTTGCCACCAGAGAAGGATGAAGCAGCTTCAGTTAAGAAAGGTAAACAGCAACTTCTAGTCTCTGGTCTCTGTGTTGCTAACAAGTTACTACTAATGTTGATGGAAAGGGATTATGAATAACATGTAAAAAAGTAAAATTTGGATGAAAATTCAGTAGTGAATATTGGATTAACATCATAGTATGTTGTTTTGCAGAATTTCTCTTCACTGGTTTTTAATCTTGAGTGGTTTGACCTTCAATATCTTTACAGAAATTCTCCATTTTGAACTAATTAAAGGAAAGCATGATTTAACCAAGACAAGATAAATTGTTGCATCTCATTTGGTTCCTTTCATTCCATTACACAAATCATAGTTTTAAAATATTCAACCACAGAAGTCTGAGTCACATTAAAATGAACTACCTTACAGATACAGAGTTTGCGAAAAATATTATTTCTGTAACCTTTTCACTTCTTTCTTTACCCTAGGGTTATCCTGCCTATTTCCAGCAAGAGCAGTTAGAAAAATGTTTTTCATAATGTCATAAAGTGTTTATTATGGGATAAGAAGGATGCTTGTATTCTGTCAACAGGGAACAGTAGGGTTCCCGGCTTTTCTCTTTGGGAGCCTTTCCTGTGGACAGTCTGTCCTACAAACCATTAGCCTCATGCCCACTTTTAGGAGTCAGAGATGAGCCATCTGTAAGAGGTGACAGGCATCAGTGAGTATATGTCCTGAATGTTAAGACCTCTGCTAGCTTCTCAAATGGAAAGCAGTGGTTTACTCACTAATTTTCTGAGAAGGAGAATGCACTTGTTTGTATGTAAGGAGTATGCCAAAGAATGGACATGGAAAGTGGAAATAGTAAGAAGGTTCTTTAATTTTGTAAGAAAACCCCCACAACTTCTCATATGCCACTCCTGTCTTGTAAACTGCTTGTTGTGTTCTGTGATAAAATGGAGCTTAAATTAAATCAGTGGTATTACTGAGGTATATCCAGCATTAACTTATAAAACCATGTAATTTTATTATAATATTCTTTGTATTCTTCTTTTGCACCCCTTCAATTTTTACATTAAGTTTAGGTGAAGGTTTAATGTCATGTACAGAGTAAGGTTAAATGGGAGTAACTATTGAGATAAAACTATGACCTCTCATTGTTTTCTGCTTTAGTTACAGTGGTAGAAGATGCTGGATTAAGTTGGCTACAAAAATCATATCAAAGAATGAAGGAGCAGGCTGAGAGAGAGAAACGAAATTTTGAGGAAATTGTAGCTGAGAGATATGGGGTAAGGATCTTCAATTAAATTTTTGTCATACTAATAGATGCTTGGAAAAGGTTACTTTCATGTAAAGGCACAAATACTTAATGTGTGGTGTAAGATATAAGGAAAAAAGCAGGAAAAAAAAGCCTCTGAAGCTTATCTCAAGCTATGAAGAGTTTAAAGCTACCCAGCCTTTTAGATCTTTTTTGTTAAGTATTTTTTAATATATGGGATCCTATAGCAAATTTAAGATACTTAGCTTCTACATCAGGAGGTTCAAATGATCCCAGTTACAAAATACCCAAGTGCTTCCAAAATTATGATGTATACTAGAAAATATATTTTGTTCTCCTGCACGTAGTGGATAATAATGCATGTTGTGGATAATAATAATGCCAAGATAATTTTGAGAGCTGTGTCAGATTTTACCTACTATGAATCTTCTGGCCGCTTGTGATCTGCTCAGTCCAGCTACACTGAGAAAGCTGCTTGCTTCTGAAGGGTTTAAAAGTCTTCAAAATTTATTTTTAATGAAACAGTCTGCCATAACAATATTACTTCTTTAAAGCTTGCCCCCTTTACATATTTTATTATTGTCTTTGAAAGCATTGGTCAAAGGGGTGGGGTGTTAAATCTTGGCCATAGTGTTACATTTGAGTTTTCTGTGGTTTTTTTTGATTGGGCTGGTTTGGTTGTGGAAATCTTGGATAAGACAGTATGACTTCATACTATTGTCTTTGAACTGAACTGTAGTCACTTCTGAGTGATAGAACCAACGTGGTCAGTGCTGGTAGAAATTATTCAGTGCCAGTGATTGTAAAGAATATTATTTTTAAGAATCTTTCTCAGGAAACTAGAGTTGAAACAGCATGAACCACTCTGGCTGCTAAAGTACAGCATAGTGATTGAAAGAGATCCCTGCCTGATTTGCTTCAGTATGTAATGTTTTGAGAAAAAAAAAAAAAAGAAAAAGAAAAAAGTAGTTGGTGGCTTTTAATTCAGCTTAAAAGAGAGAAGAGGAACAGGCCACACTTTGCATAATTGCCTAATGGATAGAGTATTTGTCTGGAACCTGAGACAGGGGTTCAAAGCCTGTTTCAAGCTAGTTTTTGAACCCACTCTCCAGTATTTTTAAGAGTTTAACTAGATTGTAAAATGGTTTAGTGGGAACATCCATTGGTTTTATGGAAGCTGAGCATCTGGCCAGCATAAATGCAAAGTTATTGAGTAAGAAAGAGGAAGCCTTTCTCCCTAGCTCAAGCCCCTAATCTCCAGGTTGCCAGGAGGAGACAGTTCTGAGGCTTTGGTCCCTGTTCCTAGGAGTGCTTTAGCACTTTACTTTAGAGCCACGGGATGAAAGTTAGAAATAGTCCAAGAGAAGAGAGCAGAAAGCCTTCCCAACAGACAGTCTTAGACACGAGGCTGTAAGTTTCATTTTTCATACTACTCTTCCACTCCATGGTTCATGCCTTGCCCTTTGCACAGTGACTCATTTTCACAGAATGGTGCCTTTCTTGTAATAATTTTGTAGGGAGCTTCACGATACTCCATGATCTTAAAAGCAGCATGACTTTTTTTATTTTTTCTTATAGTCAGTGGAGGTATTTCAGTCACGATTAGAAGAAGCTGAAAAAGTTGCATCCAGAAAGGAAAATTATTATCGAAGTGGAAGATGGAAGAAAACTGACTATTCAGAAAGTGAGAAAGAAAAGAAAGAGCAGCATATGAAAAAGGAGACACGAGATGAAGATGATAGAAACAGGAATGTGTTTGGGGGTTATACTAGGGAGAAGTATGGCAAGGGATGGGCGCAAGAAGACAAAGATTACAAAAGAGGTATGTCAGGAGAAGACCAAGAATGTGGACACAGTAGCACAGACTCAGTATTCAGAGGCTACAGCTCCAAAGCAGAAAAACACTCTGATGAAAAACGAAGTCAGGAAAAGAGTTCGTCTCTAAGCAACATGAAACAAAAATTTCTGAAACCCTCTGAAGATGATTTATCGTCTTACAGTGCACCTAGAGACTATAGGTCACAGCAGTCCTCTTCCAAACTGCCAGTTCATAGGTCTTTGAGCAGCCATTTCCAAAAACCTAGTGAGGATACTGCACTGTGGACCAAAACATGCAAAGAAGATGACAATGAGAAATTAATGTCTGATCAAAAATCATCAGGTACTAGGGAACAAATTGATGACAATAGTTGGGAAATAACTCCAAGTGATGAAAAACAGAAGTTGCAACAGGAGTACCCAAGTGATATCGCTGAGAAGAAACAAACGTTATCTGACAGTAAAACATCATGTTCTAGGTATTTTACAAACATTTTTACTTGTCTTTTATTTGCTGTATTTTTCATGGTAAAGTATACCAGAAACTCTATCTTTGTGACAGTATTAGATCTGATCATATCATATCTCTTTAGTTAGGAGGAGGCTATCCTCCCAGCTAGGGGCAGCTAAAACAGACCACTGTAGAAGTAATGAACAGCCCCTATTTGTCCTGTCTCCTCAGCATATTTGAGAATTGCTAATGATAGATTATTTTCTGCTTCTTTCTAATGTTAGTTCACACTGCAGTAAAATTGGCCTCTTAGGTAAAAACCTGCAAAACAGTATCTTAACTGTTGTTGAATTCATAAAAGACAAACTTGAAATGTTAGAAAATGCTGACGAAAAACTGAATTAATTAATACAGCAGGGATAGATTTGCCACCTGTGAGATGAAATCATACGCTGAAGTACTAGCATATGAAAAATAATAGAAGGTATTGATTAGAAAAGTGCATTTTCTGTGGAAAAGAGGAAAGATGAATATGAGTGGCAAGGGAAATGCAAACTAATATGCAGTAGGAATTTCAGTTTGCCTGACTTGCTTTAGTGAAAGACAGCAGAGTAGTAAGGAGAGGTGGTCAGAAAAGTAAGTTGTGGACAACTGAGCTTTTGCTCTACTCGAGGCCACCTGTTTTCCAGTATTACCAGTTTGCTGGTTCTTCCAGTGATACCAGTAGTGTGGTTATTACTGTGAATGCTTTCCTTCAGATCTTCCCAATAATAGGTAGGCACATGCAGAAGTATTTTATAGTCAGGATGGTGTTATTTAATTGCTTGGGAAAGCTGGACAAGTAAATATTCTTGGTCAGAGTGTGTAAGAAGGATGATATAATTTAGTTGGAAACAACATTTGATGAAATATGATCAAGCGTAATTCCTTCTTTCTTATAGGCTTATGTCCGTTACTTGCAGAAAAAACTTCTTATAGCAGGGTTATGAATTTACTTTTAATGTTTAATCTTTGGATTCTAATAACAAGACGATACCTTAGAAGTATTTATTTTATTTATAACTGTTCCTGTGTGTAGTACTTGCAGATACCTCACTGTGTATTTGCAAAGAAATACGGTATATTAAATGAGTACTGCATGACTAACCAGGGACAGGCAGCTTAGTGTACACAATTCTTTGTACTGTATAGGTTGGGTTTTTCCAGATTTTTACTTGCTGTATTTTCTACTTTGATAGGAGCCAATTAAATCTACATTTTCTTCGATAGCAGGAAGATAAATTGTTTGCATGATGTTCACCTAATCTAATTTATTTATTTAAAAAAAGCATGAGTTTGCATATACATCATGGCAGGAGTAGTTCCCGATTCTGGCATGAATGGTTTGTATGCACTATGGGAAGTCCCACTCACAAGTGTTTGTCATGTCTTGTTTTATTGTTTATTTTAGTATTTGGCTAGGTGTTCTTTTGCTGGAAAATGAGAAATATATATTTATAGTTGTTTTAGTTACTCTGAAAAAAAATATTGTAGCATTAAGCCTGTGGTGTATGAGACATTATTCGACATTGGAATTTAGTGATCCTCTGTTTATCTAGATACTGCCCAAATAGATACTGCCCTGAAGCACCTGGGGTTTACTACTTAAGTGCACTTTGTAAACTCCTGATAAGAGCGATTCACAGTCTGAGCTGGGGCCTATGAGACTCCCTCAGCTCTTGAGTTCAGGTTTGTTCATGACTTTGTTCAGGTGCAAGATCTGCACAATCCACGGTTGTTCTTTGCCTGCCTTGGGTAGTGCATCGGTTTACATAAGGAAACATAGGTATTCATGTAAGGAGGGATGCTGTGGTGAGCTGGGAGAGTGCATCTGTGCTGCAGTTCAGGCACAGACTCCATGAAAATGAAAATATACACTCAGAACTATATGTCTGGAAAAAAACCCACCCTGTTAAGAAGCTTTTTTGGGCACATAAAAAGGCACAATTACGTGTGGTTAGAGCCTTATCCTTCATCTTTAAATATCATGCACCTTTTTAACAAAACTAAATACTTCACTGATTAGCAGCAAGTAATCTGTGTAAATAACATATAATCCTTTAGTAAGTCTACCTTCATTCTCAGTTTTGTTTTCTCCATGACTCCTGAAAGGAGGAAGCAAGATCTAACAGCTGTGTCACACAGCTGATAGCAAACAGGAGTTCTGACAACCAGTATACTTTATTTCACTGTAGTGAACTACTGGTTTGGACTGGTGATTGTTCAAAATGCAGAGACTGAGTGAGAGAGACCATGTGAAGACACGGCACCCTGTTTTTTGGGGGGGGGGGGGGGGGGGGGGGGGGGGGGTGTGTTTGGGGGGGGCGTGGTGTG